>NC_140992.1:280109005-280211674 GCF_052327205.1 Somniosus microcephalus
ACTGCCCCTACCCTTTAATATCCCACCCAGTCTAATCCCACTCTCCACCTCACTCCCCGTACCCTTTAATATCCCACCCAGTCTAATCCCACTCTCCCCCTCACTCCCCGAACCCTTTAATAACCCACCCAGTCTAATCCCACTCTCCCCCTCACTCCCCGGACCCTTTAATATCCAATCCAGTCTAATCCCACTCTCCCCCTCACTCCCCGCACCCTTTAATATCCCACCCAGTCTTATCCCACTCTCCCCCTCACTCCCCGTACCCTTTAATATCCCACCTAGTCTAATCCCTCTCTCCCCCTCACTCCCCGTACCCTTTAATATCCCACCCAGTCTAATCCCACTCTGCGCATCACTCCCCGTACCCTTTAATATCCCACCCAGTCTAATCCCACTCTCTCCCTCACTCCTCGTACCCTTTAATATCCCACCCAGTCTAATCCCACTCTCCCCCTCACTCCCCGTACCCTTTAATATCCCACCCAGTCTAATGCCACTCTCCCCCTCACTCCCTGCACCATTTAATATCCCACCCAGTCTAATCCCACTCTCCCCCTCACTCCCGATACCCTTTAATATCCCACCCAGTCTAAACACACTCTCCCCCTCACTCCCCGCACCCTTTAATATCCCACCCAGTCTAATCCCACTCTCCCCCTCACTCCCCGCACCCTTTAATATCCCACCCAGTCTAATCCCACTCTCCCCCTCACTCCCCGCACCCTTTAATATCCCACCCAGTCTAATCCCACTCTCTGTCACTCCCCGATACCCTTTAATATCCCACCCAGTCTAATCCCACACTCTGTCACTCCCCGATACCCTTTAATATCCCACCCAGTCTAATCCCACACTCCCCCTCACTCCCCGTACCCTTTACTATCCCACCCAGTCTAATCCCACTCTCCCCCTCACTCCCCGCACCCTTTAATATCCCACCCAGTCTAATCCCACTCTCCCCCTCACTCCCCATACCCTTTCATATCCCACCCACTCTAATCCCACTCTCCCACTCACTCCCCGCACCCTTTAATATCCCACCCAGTCTTATCCCACTCTCCCCGATACCCTTTAATATCCCACCCAGTCTAATCCCACTCTCCCCCCCGACGCCCCGCACCCTTTAATATCCCACCCAGTCTAATCCCACTCTCCCCCTCACTCCCCGCACCCTTTAATATCCCACCCAGTCTAATCCCACTCTCCCCCTCACTCCCTGCACCCTTTAATATCCCACCCAGTCTAATCCCACTCTCCCCCTCACTCCCCGCATCCTTTAATATCCCACCCAGTCTAATCCCACTCTCCCCCTCACTCCCCGCACCCTTTAATATCCCACCCAGCCTAATCCCACTCTCCTCACTCCCCGTACCCTTTAATATCCCACCCAGTCTAATCCCACTCTCCCCCCCACTCCCCGCACCCTTTAATATCCCACCCAGTCTAATCCCACTCTCCCCCTCACTCCCCGCACCCTTTAATATCCCACCCAGTCTGATCCCACTCTCCCCCTCACTCCCGATACCCTTTAATATCGTACCCAGTCTAATCCCACTCTCCCCCTCACTCCCTGCACCCTTTAATATCCCACCCAGTCAAATCCCACTCTCCCCCTCACCCTTTAATATCCCACCCAGTCTAATCCCACTCTCCCCCTCACTCCCCGCACCCTTTAATATCCCACCCAGTCTAATCCCACTCTCCCCCTCACTCCCCGCACCCTTTAATATCCCACCCAGTCTAATCCCACTCTCCCCCTCACTCCCCGTACCCTGTAATATCCCACCCAGTCTAATCCCACTCTCTGTCACTCCCCGATACCCTTTAAGATCCCACCCAGTCTAACCCCACTCTCCCACTCACTCCCCGTACCCTTTACTATTCCACCCACTCTAATCCCACTCTCCCCCTCACTCCCCATACCCTTTAATATCCCACCCAGTCTAATCCCACACTCCCCCTCACTCCCCGCACCATTTAATATCCCACCGAGTCTAATCCCACTCTCCCCCTCACTCCCCGTACCCTTTAATATCCCACCCAGTCTAATCCCACTCTCCCCCTCACTCCCCGCACACTTTAATATCCCACCCAGTCTAATCCCACTCTCCCCCTCACTCCCCGTACCCTTTAATATCCCACCCAGTCTAATCCCACTCTCCCCCTCACTCCCCGTACCCTTTAATATCCCACCCAGTCTAATCCCACTCTCCCCCTCACTCCCCGCACCCCTTAATATCCCACCCAGTCTAATCCCACTCTCCCCCTCACTCCCCGTACCCCTTAATATCCCACCCAGTCTAATCCCACTCTCCCCCTCACTCCCCGCACCCCTTAATATCCCACCCAGTCTAATCCCACTCTCCCCCTCACTCCCCGTGCCCTTTAATATCCCACCCAGTCTAAACCCACTCTCCCCCTCACTCCCCTCACCCTTTAATATCCCACCCAGTCTAATCCCACTCTCCCCCTCTCTCCCCGTACCCTTTAATATCCCACCCAGTCTAATCCCACCCTCCCCCTCACTCCCCGCACCCTTTGATATCCCACCCAGTCTAACCCCGCTCTCCCCCTCACTCCCCGTACCCTTTACTATCCCACCCAGTCTTATCCCACTCTCCCCCTCACTCCCCGTACCCTTTACTATCCCACCCAGTCTAATCCCACTCTCCCCCTCACTCCCCGCACCCTTTAATATCCCACCCAGTCTAATCCCACTCTCCCCCTCACTCCCCGCACCCTTTAATATCCCACCCAGTCTAATCCCACTCTCCCCCTCACTGCCCCTACCCTTTAATATCCCACCCAGTCTAATCCCACTCTCCACCTCACTCCCCGTACCCTTTAATATCCCACCCAGTCTAATCCCACTCTCCCCCTCACTCCCCGAACCCTTTAATAACCCACCCAGTCTAATCCCACTCTCCCCCTCACTCCCCGGACCCTTTAATATCCAATCCAGTCTAATCCCACTCTCCCCCTCACTCCCCGCACCCTTTAATATCCCACCCAGTCTTATCCCACTCTCCCCCTCACTCCCCGTACCCTTTAATATCCCACCTAGTCTAATCCCTCTCTCCCCCTCACTCCCCGTACCCTTTAATATCCCACCCAGTCTAATCCCACTCTGCGCATCACTCCCCGTACCCTTTAATATCCCACCCAGTCTAATCCCACTCTCTCCCTCACTCCTCGTACCCTTTAATATCCCACCCAGTCTAATCCCACTCTCCCCCTCACTCCCCGTACCCTTTAATATCCCACCCAGTCTAATGCCACTCTCCCCCTCACTCCCTGCACCATTTAATATCCCACCCAGTCTAATCCCACTCTCCCCCTCACTCCCGATACCCTTTAATATCCCACCCAGTCTAAACACACTCTCCCCCTCACTCCCCGCACCCTTTAATATCCCACCCAGTCTAATCCCACTCTCCCCCTCACTCCCCGCACCCTTTAATATCCCACCCAGTCTAATCCCACTCTCCCCCTCACTCCCCGCACCCTTTAATATCCCACCCAGTCTAATCCCACTCTCTGTCACTCCCCGATACCCTTTAATATCCCACCCAGTCTAATCCCACACTCTGTCACTCCCCGATACCCTTTAATATCCCACCCAGTCTAATCCCACACTCCCCCTCACTCCCCGTACCCTTTACTATCCCACCCAGTCTAATCCCACTCTCCCCCTCACTCCCCGCACCCTTTAATATCCCACCCAGTCTAATCCCACTCTCCCCCTCACTCCCCATACCCTTTCATATCCCACCCACTCTAATCCCACTCTCCCACTCACTCCCCGCACCCTTTAATATCCCACCCAGTCTTATCCCACTCTCCCCGATACCCTTTAATATCCCACCCAGTCTAATCCCACTCTCCCCCCCGACGCCCCGCACCCTTTAATATCCCACCCAGTCTAATCCCACTCTCCCCCTCACTCCCCGCACCCTTTAATATCCCACCCAGTCTAATCCCACTCTCCCCCTCACTCCCTGCACCCTTTAATATCCCACCCAGTCTAATCCCACTCTCCCCCTCACTCCCCGCATCCTTTAATATCCCACCCAGTCTAATCCCACTCTCCCCCTCACTCCCCGCACCCTTTAATATCCCACCCAGCCTAATCCCACTCTCCTCACTCCCCGTACCCTTTAATATCCCACCCAGTCTAATCCCACTCTCCCCCCCACTCCCCGCACCCTTTAATATCCCACCCAGTCTAATCCCACTCTCCCCCTCACTCCCCGCACCCTTTAATATCCCACCCAGTCTGATCCCACTCTCCCCCTCACTCCCGATACCCTTTAATATCGTACCCAGTCTAATCCCACTCTCCCCCTCACTCCCTGCACCCTTTAATATCCCACCCAGTCAAATCCCACTCTCCCCCTCACCCTTTAATATCCCACCCAGTCTAATCCCACTCTCCCCCTCACTCCCCGCACCCTTTAATATCCCACCCAGTCTAATCCCACTCTCCCCCTCACTCCCCGCACCCTTTAATATCCCACCCAGTCTAATCCCACTCTCCCCCTCACTCCCCGTACCCTGTAATATCCCACCCAGTCTAATCCCACTCTCTGTCACTCCCCGATACCCTTTAAGATCCCACCCAGTCTAACCCCACTCTCCCACTCACTCCCCGTACCCTTTACTATTCCACCCACTCTAATCCCACTCTCCCCCTCACTCCCCATACCCTTTAATATCCCACCCAGTCTAATCCCACACTCCCCCTCACTCCCCGCACCATTTAATATCCCACCGAGTCTAATCCCACTCTCCCCCTCACTCCCCGTACCCTTTAATATCCCACCCAGTCTAATCCCACTCTCCCCCTCACTCCCCGCACACTTTAATATCCCACCCAGTCTAATCCCACTCTCCCCCTCACTCCCCGTACCCTTTAATATCCCACCCAGTCTAATCCCACTCTCCCCCTCACTCCCCGTACCCTTTAATATCCCACCCAGTCTAATCCCACTCTCCCCCTCACTCCCCGCACCCCTTAATATCCCACCCAGTCTAATCCCACTCTCCCCCTCACTCCCCGTACCCCTTAATATCCCACCCAGTCTAATCCCACTCTCCCCCTCACTCCCCGCACCCCTTAATATCCCACCCAGTCTAATCCCACTCTCCCCCTCACTCCCCGTGCCCTTTAATATCCCACCCAGTCTAAACCCACTCTCCCCCTCACTCCCCTCACCCTTTAATATCCCACCCAGTCTAATCCCACTCTCCCCCTCGCTCCCCGCACCCTTTAATATTCCACCCAGTCTAATCCCACTCTCCCCCTCACTCCCCGCACCCTTTAATATCCCACGCAGTCTAATCCCACTCTCCCCCTCACTCCTCGCATCCTTCAATATCCCACCCAGTCTAATCCCACTCTCCCCCTCACTCCCCGCACCCTTTAATATCCCACCCAGCCTAATCCCACTCTCCCCCTCACTCCCCTCACCCTTTAATATCCCACCCAGTCTAATTCCACTCTCCCCCTCACTGCCCGTGCCCTTTAATATCCCACCCAGTCTAATCCCACTCTCCCCCTCACTCCCCGCACCCTTTAATATCCCACCCGGTCTAATCCCACTCTCCCCCTCACTCCCCGTATCCTTTAATATCCCACCCAGTCTAATCCCACTCTCCCGCTCACTCCCTGTACCTTTTAATATCCCACCCAGTCTAATCCCACACACCCCCTCAATCCCCGTACCCTTTAATATCCCACCCAGTCTAAACCCACTCTCCCCCTCACTCCCCGTACCCTTTAATATCCCACCCAGTCTCATCCCACTCTCCCCCTCACTCCCCGCACCCTTTAATATCCCATCCAGTCCAATCCCACTCTCCCCCTCACACCCCGTACACTTTAATATCCCACCCAGTCTAATCCCACTCTCCCCCTCACTCCCCGCACCCTTTAATATCCCACCCAGTCTAATCCCACTCTCCCCCTCACTCCCCATACCCTTTAATATCCCACCCAGTCTTATCCCACTCTCCCCGATACCCTTTAATATCCCACCCAGTCTAATCCCACTCTCCCCCTCACTCCCTGCACCCTTTAATATCCCACCCAGTCTAATCCCACTCTGCCCCTCACTCTCTGCACCCTTTAATATTCCACACAGTCTAATCCCACTCTCCCCCTCACTCCCCAGACCCTTTAATAACCTACCCAGTCTAATCCCACTCTCCCCCTCACTCCCGATACCCTTTAATATCCGACCCAGTATAATCCCACTCTCCCCCTCACTCCCTGCACCCTTTAATATCTCACCCAGTCTAATCCCACTCTCCCCCTCGCACCCCGCACCCTTTAATATCCCACACAGTCTAATCCCACTCTCCCCCTCACTCCCCGCACCCTTTAATATCCCACCCAGTCTAATCCCACTCACCCCCTCACTCCCCGCACCCTTTAATACCCCACCCAGTCTAATCCCACTCTCCCCCTCACTCCCCATACCCTTTAATATCCCACCCACTCTATTCCCACTCCCTGTCACTCCCCGATACCCTTTAATATCCCACCCAGTCTAATCCCACTCTCCCCCTCTCTCCCCGTACCATTTAATATCCCACCCAGTCTAATCCCAACCTCCCCCTCACTCCCCGCACCCTTTGATATCCCAGCCAGTCTAACCCCGCTCTCCCCCTCACTCCCCGTACCCTTTACTATCCCACCCAGTCTTATCCCACTCTCCCCCTCACTCCCCGTACCCTTTACTATCCCACCCAGTCTAATCCCACTCTCCCCCTCACTCCCCGCACCCTTTAATATCCCACCCAGTCTAATCCCACTCTCCCCCTCACTCCCCGCACCCTTTAATATCCCACCCAGTCTAATCCCACTCTCCCCCTCACTCCCCGTACCCTTTGATATCCCACCCAGTCTAATCCCACTCTCCCCCTCACTCCCCGTACCCTTTAATAACCCACCCAGTCTAATCCCACTCTCCCCCTCACTCCCCGGACCCTTTAATATCCCATCCAGTCTAATCCCACTCTCCCCCTCATTCCCCGCACCCTTTAATATCCCACCCAGTCTTATCCCACTCTCCCCCTTACTCCCCGTACCCTTTAATAACCCACCCAGTCTAATCCCACTCTCCCCCTCACTCCCCGCGCCCTTTAATATCCCACCTAGTCTAATCCCTCTCTCCCCCTCACTCCCCGTACCCTTTAATATCCCACCCAGTCTAATCCCACTCTGCGCATCGCTCCCCGTACCCTTTAATATCCCACCCAGTCTAATCCCACTCTCTCCCTCACTCCTCGTACCCTTTAATATCCCACCCAGTCTAATCCCACTCTCCCCCTCACTCCCCGTACCCTTTAATATCCCACCCAGTCTAATCCCACTCTCCCCCTCACTCCCTGCACCATTTAATATCCCACCCAGTCTAATCCCACTCTCCCCCTCACTCCCGATACCCTTTAATATCCCACCCAGTCTAAACACACTCTCCCCCTCACTCCCCGCACCCTTTAATATCCCACCCAGTCTAATCCCACTCTCCCCCTCACTCCCCGCACCCTTTAATATCCCACCCAGTCTAATCCCACTCTCCCCCTCACTCCCCGCACCCTTTAATATCCCACCCAGTCTAATCCCACTCTCTGTCACTCCCCGATACCCTTTAATATCCCACCCAGTCTAATCCCACACTCTGTCACTCCCCGATACCCTTTAATATCCCACCCAGTCTAATCCCACACTCCCCCTCACTCCCCGTACCCTTTACTATCCCACCCAGTCTAATCCCACTCTCCCCCTCACTCCCCGCACCCTTTAATATCCCACCCAGTCTAATCCCACTCTCCCCCTCACTCCCCATAGCCTTTAATATCCCACCGAGTCTAATCCCACTCTCTGTCACTCCCCGATACCCTTTAATATCCCACTCAGTCTAATCCCACTCTCCCCCTCACTCCCCATACCCTTTCATATCCCACCCAGTCTAATCCCACTCTCCCCCTCACTCCCCGCTCCCTTTAATATCCCACCCAGTCTTATCCCACTCTCCCCGATACCCTTTAATATCCCACCCAGTCTAATCCCACGCTCCCCCCCAACTCCCCGCACCCTTTAATATCCCACCCAGTCTAATCCCACTCTCCCCCTCACTCCCGATACCCTTTAATATCCCACCCAGTCTAATCCCACTCTCCCCCTCACTCCCTGCACCCTTTAATATTCCACCCAGTCTAATCCCACTCTTCCCCTCACTACCCGCACCCTTTAATATCCCACATAGTCTAATCCCACTCTCCCCCTCAATCGCCGCACCCTTTAATATCCCACCCAGTCTAATCCCACTCACCCCCTCACTCCCCGCACCCTTTAATACCCCACCCAGTCTAATCCCACTCTCCCCCTCACTCCCCATACCCTTTAATATCCCACCCACTCTATTCCCACAACTTGTCACTCCCCGATACCCTTTAATATCCCACCCAGTCTAATCCCACTCTCCCCCTCACTCCCCGTACCCTTTAATATCCCACCCAGTCTAATCCCACTCTCCCCCTCACTCCCCGCACCCTTTAATATCCCACCCAGTCTAACCCCGCTCTCCCCCTCACTCCCCGTACCCTTTACTATCCCACCCAGTCTTATCCCACTCTCCCCCTCACTCCCCGCACCCTTTAATATCCCACCCAGTCTAATCCCACTCTCCCCCTCACTCCCCGTACCCTTTACTATCCCACCCAGTCTAATCCCACTCTCCCCCTCACTCCCCGCACCCTTTAATATCCCACCCAGTCTAATCCCACTCTCCCCCTCACTCCCCGCACCCTTTAATATCCCACCCAGTCTAATCCCACTCTCTCCCTCACTCCCCCTACCCTTTAATATCCCACCCAGTCTAATCCCACTCTCCCCCTCACTCCCCGTACCCTTTAATATCCCACCCAGTCTAATCCCACTCTCCCCCTCACTCCCCGTACCCTTTCATAACCCACCCAGTCTAATCCCACTCTCTCCCTCACTCCCCGGACCCTTTAATATCCCATCCAGTCTAATCCCACTCTCCCCCTCACTCCCCGCACCCTTTAATATCCCACCCAGTCTTATCCCACTCTCCCCCTCACTCCCCGTACCCTTTAATAACCCACCCAGTCTAATCCCACTCTCCCCCTCACTCCCCGCACCCTTTAATATCCCACCTAGTCTAATCGCTCTCTCCCCCTCACTCCCCGTACCCTTTAATATCCCACCCAGTCTAATCCCACTCTGCGCATCACTCCCCGTACCCTTTAATATCCCACCCAGTCTAATCCCACTCTCTCCCTCACTCCTCGTACCCTTTAATATCCCACCCAGTCTAATCCCACTCTCCCCCTCACTCCCGATACCCTTTAATATCCCACCCAGCCTAAACCCACTCTCCCCCTCACTCCCCGCACCCTTTAATATCCCACCCAGTCTAATCCCACTCTCCCCCTCACTCCCCGCACCCTTTAATATCCCACCCAGTCTAATCCCACTCTCCCCCTCACTCCCCGCTCCCTTTAATATCCCACCCAGTCTAATCCCACTCTCCCCCTCACTTCCCATACACTTTAATATCCCACCCAGTCTAATCCCACTCTCCCCCTCACTCCCCGTACCCTGTAATATCCCACCCAGTCTAATCCCACTCTCTGTCACTCCCCGATACCCTTTAATATCCCACCCAGTCTAATCCCACTCTCCCCCTCACTCCCCGTACCCTTTACTGTCCCACCCAGTCTAATCCCACTCTCCCCCTCACTCCCCGTACCCTGTAATATCCCACCCAGTCTAATCCCACTCTCCCCCTCACTCCCCGCACCCTTTAATATCCCACCCAGTCTATTCCCACTCTCCCCCTCACTCCCCATAGCCTTTAATATCCCACCGAGTCTAATCCCACTCTCTGTCACACCCCGATACCCTTTAATATCCCACCCAGTCTAATCCCACTCTGCGCATCACTCCCCGTACCCTTTAATATCCCACCCAGTCTAATCCCACTCTCTCCCTCACTCCTCGTACCCTTTAATATCCCACCCAGTCTAATCCCACTCTCCCCCTCACTCCCCGTACCCTTTAATATCCCACCCAGTCTAATGCCACTCTCCCCCTCACTCCCTGCACCATTTAATATCCCACCCAGTCTAATCCCACTCTCCCCCTCACTCCCGATACCCTTTAATATCCCACCCAGTCTAAACACACTCTCCCCCTCACTCCCCGCACCCTTTAATATCCCACCCAGTCTAATCCCACTCTCCCCCTCACTCCCCGCACCCTTTAATATCCCACCCAGTCTAATCCCACTCTCCCCCTCACTCCCCGCACCCTTTAATATCCCACCCAGTCTAATCCCACTCTCTGTCACTCCCCGATACCCTTTAATATCCCACCCAGTCTAATCCCACACTCTGTCACTCCCCGATACCCTTTAATATCCCACCCAGTCTAATCCCACACTCCCCCTCACTCCCCGTACCCTTTACTATCCCACCCAGTCTAATCCCACTCTCCCCCTCACTCCCCGCACCCTTTAATATCCCACCCAGTCTAATCCCACTCTCCCCCTCACTCCCCATACCCTTTCATATCCCACCCACTCTAATCCCACTCTCCCACTCACTCCCCGCACCCTTTAATATCCCACCCAGTCTTATCCCACTCTCCCCGATACCCTTTAATATCCCACCCAGTCTAATCCCACTCTCCCCCCCGACGCCCCGCACCCTTTAATATCCCACCCAGTCTAATCCCACTCTCCCCCTCACTCCCCGCACCCTTTAATATCCCACCCAGTCTAATCCCACTCTCCCCCTCACTCCCTGCACCCTTTAATATCCCACCCAGTCTAATCCCACTCTCCCCCTCACTCCCCGCATCCTTTAATATCCCACCCAGTCTAATCCCACTCTCCCCCTCACTCCCCGCACCCTTTAATATCCCACCCAGCCTAATCCCACTCTCCTCACTCCCCGTACCCTTTAATATCCCACCCAGTCTAATCCCACTCTCCCCCTCACTCCCTGCACCCTTTAATATCCCACCCAGTCAAATCCCACTCTCCCCCTCACCCTTTAATATCCCACCCAGTCTAATCCCACTCTCCCCCTCACTCCCCGCACCCTTTAATATCCCACCCAGTCTAATCCCACTCTCCCCCTCACTCCCCGCACCCTTTAATATCCCACCCAGTCTAATCCCACTCTCCCCCTCACTCCCCGTACCCTGTAATATCCCACCCAGTCTAATCCCACTCTCTGTCACTCCCCGATACCCTTTAAGATCCCACCCAGTCTAACCCCACTCTCCCACTCACTCCCCGTACCCTTTACTATTCCACCCACTCTAATCCCACTCTCCCCCTCACTCCCCATACCCTTTAATATCCCACCCAGTCTAATCCCACACTCCCCCTCACTCCCCGCACCATTTAATATCCCACCGAGTCTAATCCCACTCTCCCCCTCACTCCCCGTACCCTTTAATATCCCACCCAGTCTAATCCCACTCTCCCCCTCACTCCCCGCACACTTTAATATCCCACCCAGTCTAATCCCACTCTCCCCCTCACTCCCCGTACCCTTTAATATCCCACCCAGTCTAATCCCACTCTCCCCCTCACTCCCCGTACCCTTTAATATCCCACCCAGTCTAATCCCACTCTCCCCCTCACTCCCCGCACCCCTTAATATCCCACCCAGTCTAATCCCACTCTCCCCCTCACTCCCCGTACCCCTTAATATCCCACCCAGTCTAATCCCACTCTCCCCCTCACTCCCCGCACCCCTTAATATCCCACCCAGTCTAATCCCACTCTCCCCCTCACTCCCCGTGCCCTTTAATATCCCACCCAGTCTAAACCCACTCTCCCCCTCACTCCCCTCACCCTTTAATATCCCACCCAGTCTAATCCCACTCTCCCCCTCGCTCCCCGCACCCTTTAATATTCCACCCAGTCTAATCCCACTCTCCCCCTCACTCCCCGCACCCTTTAATATCCCACGCAGTCTAATCCCACTCTCCCCCTCACTCCTCGCATCCTTCAATATCCCACCCAGTCTAATCCCACTCTCCCCCTCACTCCCCGCACCCTTTAATATCCCACCCAGCCTAATCCCACTCTCCCCCTCACTCCCCTCACCCTTTAATATCCCACCCAGTCTAATTCCACTCTCCCCCTCACTGCCCGTGCCCTTTAATATCCCACCCAGTCTAATCCCACTCTCCCCCTCACTCCCCGCACCCTTTAATATCCCACCCGGTCTAATCCCACTCTCCCCCTCACTCCCCGTATCCTTTAATATCCCACCCAGTCTAATCCCACTCTCCCGCTCACTCCCTGTACCTTTTAATATCCCACCCAGTCTAATCCCACACACCCACTCAATCCCCGTACCCTTTAATATCCCACCCAGTCTAAACCCACTCTCCCCCTCACTCCCCGTACCCTTTAATATCCCACCCAGTCTCATCCCACTCTCCCCCTCACTCCCCGCACCCTTTAATATCCCATCCAGTCCAATCCCACTCTCCCCCTCACACCCCGTACACTTTAATATCCCACCCAGTCTAATCCCACTCTCCCCCTCACTCCCCGCACCCTTTAATATCCCACCCAGTCTAATCCCACTCTCCCCCTCACTCCCCATACCCTTTAATATCCCACCCAGTCTTATCCCACTCTCCCCGATACCCTTTAATATCCCACCCAGTCTAATCCCACTCTCCCCCTCACTCCCTGCACCCTTTAATATCCCACCCAGTCTAATCCCACTCTGCCCCTCACTCTCTGCACCCTTTAATATCCCACACAGTCTAATCCCACTCTCCCCCTCACTCCCCAGACCCTTTAATAACCTACCCAGTCTAATCCCACTCTCCCCCTCACTCCCGATACCCTTTAATATCCGACCCAGTATAATCCCACTCTCCCCCTCACTCCCTGCACCCTTTAATATCTCACCCAGTCTAATCCCACTCTCCCCCTCGCACCCCGCACCCTTTAATATCCCACACAGTCTAATCCCACTCTCCCCCTCACTCCCCGCACCCTTTAATATCCCACCCAGTCTAATCCCACTCACCCCCTCACTCCCCGCACCCTTTAATACCCCACCCAGTCTAATCCCACTCTCCCCCTCACTCCCCATACCCTTTAATATCCCACCCACTCTATTCCCACTCCCTGTCACTCCCCGATACCCTTTAATATCCCACCCAGTCTAATCCCACTCTCCCCCTCTCTCCCCATACCATTTAATATCCCACCCAGTCTAATCCCAACCTCCCCCTCACTCCCCGCACCCTTTGATATCCCAGCCAGTCTAACCCCGCTCTCCCCCTCACTCCCCGTACCCTTTATTATCCCACCCAGTCTTATCCCACTCTCCCCCTCACTCCCCGTACCCTTTACTATCCCACCCAGTCTAATCCCACTCTCCCCCTCACTCCCCGCACCCTTTAATATCCCACCCAGTCTAATCCCACTCTCCCCCTCACTCCCCGCACCCTTTAATATCCCACCCAGTCTAATCCCACTCTCCCCGTCACTCCCCCTACCCTTTAATATCCCACCCAGTCTAATCCCACTCTCCCCCTCACTCCCCGTACCCTTTGATATCCCACCCAGTCTAATCCCACTCTCCCCCTCACTCCCCGTACCCTTTAATAACCCACCCAGTCTAATCCCACTCTCCCCCTCACTCCCCGGACCCTTTAATATCCCATCCAGTCTAATCCCACTCTCCCCCTCATTCCCCGCACCCTTTAATATCCCACCCAGTCTTATCCCACTCTCCCCCTTACTCCCCGTACCCTTTAATAACCCACCCAGTCTAATCCCACTCTCCCCCTCACTCCCCGCGCCCTTTAATATCCCACCTAGTCTAATCCCTCTCTCCCCCTCACTCCCCGTACCCTTTAATATCCCACCCAGTCTAATCCCACTCTGCGCATCGCTCCCCGTACCCTTTAATATCCCACCCAGTCTAATCCCACTCTCTCCCTCACTCCTCGTACCTTTTAATATCCCACCCAGTCTAATCCCACTCTCCCCCTCACTCCCCGTACCCTTTAATATCCCACCCAGTCTAATCCCACTCTCCCCCTCACTCCCTGCACCATTTAATATCCCACCCAGTCTAATCCCACTCTCCCCCTCACTCCCGATACCCTTTAATATCCCACCCAGTCTAAACACACTCTCCCCCTCACTCCCCGCACCCTTTAATATCCCACCCAGTCTAATCCCACTCTCCCCCTCACTCCCCGCACCCTTTAATATCCCACCCAGTCTAATCCCACTCTCCCCCTCACTCCCCGCACCCTTTAATATCCCACCCAGTCTAATCCCACTCTCTGTCACTCCCCGATACCCTTTAATATCCCACCCAGTCTAATCCCACACTCTGTCACTCCCCGATACCCTTTAATATCCCACCCAGTCTAATCCCACACTCCCCCTCACTCCCCGTACCCTTTACTATCCCACCCAGTCTAATCCCACTCTCCCCCTCACTCCCCGCACCCTTTAATATTCCACCCAGTCTAATCCCACTCTCCCCCTCACTCCCCATAGCCTTTAATATCCCACCGAGTCTAATCCCACTCTCTGTCACTCCCCGATACCCTTTAATATCCCACCCAGTCTAATCCCACTCTCCCCCTCACTCCCCATAGCCTTTCATATCCCACCCAGTCTAATCCCACTCTCCCCCTCACTCCCCGCTCCCTTTAATATCCCACCCAGTCTTATCCCACTCTCCCCGATACCCTTTAATATCCCACCCAGTCTAATCCCACGCTCCCCCCCAACTCCCCGCACCCTTTAATATCCCACCCAGTCTAATCCCACTCTCCCCCTCACTCCCAATACCCTTTAATATCCCACCCAGTCTAATCCCACTCTCCCCCTCACTCCCTGCACCCTTTAATATTCCACCCAGTCTAATCCCACTCTTCCCCTCACTACCCGCACCCTTTAATATCCCACATAGTCTAATCCCACTCTCCCCCTCAATCGCCGCACCCTTTAATATCCCACCCAGTCTAATCCCACTCACCCCCTCACTCCCCGCACCCTTTAATACCCCACCCAGTCTAATCCCACTCTCCCCCTCACTCCCCATACCCTTTAATATCCCACCCACTCTATTCCCACAACTTGTCACTCCCCGATACCCTTTAATATCCCACCCAGTCTAATCCCACTCTCCCCCTCACTCCCCGTACCCTTTAATATCCCACCCAGTCTAATCCCACTCTCCCCCTCACTCCCCGCACCCTTTAATATCCCACCCAGTCTAACCCCGCTCTCCCCCTCACTCCCCGTACCCTTTACTATCCCACCCAGTCTTATCCCACTCTCCCCCTCACTCCCCGCACCCTTTAATATCCCACCCAGTCTAATCCCACTCTCCCCCTCACTCCCCGTACCCTTTACTATCCCACCCAGTCTAATCCCACTCTCCCCCTCACTCCCCGCACCCTTTAATATCCCACCCAGTCTAATCCCACTCTCCCCCTCACTCCCCGCACCCTTTAATATCCCACCCAGTCTAATCCCACTCTCTCCCTCACTCCCCCTACCCTTTAATATCCCACCCAGTCTAATCCCACTCTCCCCCTCACTCCCCGTACCCTTTAATATCCCACCCAGTCTAATCCCACTCTCCCCCTCACTCCCCGTACCCTTTCATAACCCACCCAGTCTAATCCCACTCTCTCCCTCACTCCCCGGACCCTTTAATATCCCATCCAGTCTAATCCCACTCTCCCCCTCACTCCCCGCACCCTTTAATATCCCACCCAGTCTTATCCCACTCTCCCCCTCACTCCCCGTACCCTTTAATAACCCACCCAGTCTAATCCCACTCTCCCCCTCACTCCCCGCACCCTTTAATATTCCACCTAGTCTAATCGCTCTCTCCCCCTCACTCCCCGTACCCTTTAATATCCCACCCAGTCTAATCCCACTCTGCGCATCACTCCCCGTACCCTTTAATATCCCACCCAGTCTAATCCCACTCTCTCCCTCACTCCTCGTACCCTTTAATATCCCACCCAGTCTAATCCCACTCTCCCCCTCACTCCCGATACCCTTTAATATCCCACCCAGCCTAAACCCACTCTCCCCCTCACTCCCCGCACCCTTTAATATCCCACCCAGTCTAATCCCACTCTCCCCCTCACTCCCCGCACCCTTTAATATCCCACCCAGTCTAATACCACTCTCCCCCTCACTCCCCGCTCCCTTTAATATCCCACCCAGTCTAATCCCACTCTCCCCCTCACTTCCCATACACTTTAATATCCCACCCAGTCTAATCCCACTCTCCCCCTCACTCCCCGTACCCTGTAATATCCCACCCAGTCTAATCCCACTCTCTGTCACTCCCCGATACCCTTTAATATCCCACCCAGTCTAATCCCACTCTCCCCCTCACTCCCCGTACCCTTTACTGTCCCACCCAGTCTAATGCCACTCTCCCCCTCACTCCCCGTACCCTGTAATATCCCACCCAGTCTAATCCCACTCTCCCCCTCACTCCCTGCACCCTTTAATATCCCACCCAGTCTATTCCCACTCTCCCCCTCACTCCCCATAGCCTTTAATATCCCACCGAGTCTAATCCCACTCTCTGTCACACCCCGATACCCTTTAATATCCCACCCAGTCTAATCCCACTCTCCCCCTCACTCCCCATACCCTTTAATATCCCACCCAGTCTAATCCCACTCTCCCCCTCACTCCCCGCACCATTTAATATCCCACCCAGTCTAATCCCACTCTCCCCCTCACTCCCCGCACCCTTTAATATCCCACCCAGTCTAATCCCACTCTCCCCCTCACTCCCCGCACCCTTTAATATCCCACCCAATCTAATCCCACTCTCCCCCTCACTCCCCGTACCCTGTAATATCCCACCCAGTCTAATCCCACTCTCTGTCACTCCCCGATACCCTTTAATATCCCACCCAGTCTAATCCCACTCTCCCCCTCACTCCCCGCACCCTTTAATATCCCACCCAGTCTAATCCCACTCTCCCCCTCACTCCCCATAGCCTTTAATATCCCACCGAGTCTAATCCCACTCTCCCCCTCACTCCCCGCACCATTTAATATCCCACCCAGTCTAATCCCACTCTCCCCCTCACTCCCCATAGCCTTTAATATCCCACCGAGTCTAATCCCACTCTCCCCCTCACTCCCCGATACCCTTTAATATCCCACCCAGTCTAATCCCACACTCCCCCTCACTCCCCATAGCCTTTAATATCCCACCGAGTCTAATCCCACTCTCTGTCACTCCCCGATACCCTTTAATATCCCACCGAGTCTAATCCCACTCTCCCCCTCACTCCCCGCACCATTTAATATCCCACCCAGTCTAATTCCACTCTCCCCCTCACTCCCCATAGCCTTTAATATCCCACCGAGTCTAATCCCACTCTCCCCCTCACTCCCCGATACACTTTAATATCCCACCCAGTCTAATCCCACTCTCCCCCTCACTCCCCGCACCCTTTAATATCCCACCCAGCCTAATCCCACTCTCCTCACTCCCCGTACCCGTTAATATCCCACCCAGTCTAATCCCACTCTCCCCTCACTCCCCGCACCATTTAATATCCCACCCAGTCTAATCCCACTCTCCTCACTCCCCGTACCCTTTAATATCCCACCCAGTCTAATCCCACTCTCCCCCTCACTCCCCGTACCCTTTAATAACCCACCCAGTCTAATCCCACTCTCCCCCTCACTCCCCGTACCCTTTAATAACCCACTCAGTCGAATCCCACTCTCCCCCTCGCTCCCCGCACCCTTTAATATCCCACCCAGTCTGATCCCACTCTCCCCTCACTCCCCATACCCTTTAATATCCCACCCAGTCTAATCCCACTCTCCCCCTCACTCCCCACACCCTTTAATATCCCACCCAGTCTAATCCCACTCTCCTCACTCCCCGTACCCTTTAATATCCCACCCAGTCTAATCCCACTCTCCCCCTCACTCCCCGTACCCTTTAATATCCCACCCAGTCTAATCCCACTCTCCCCCTCACTCCCCGTACCCTTTAATAACCCACCCAGTCTAATGCCACTCTCCCCCTCACTCCCCGTACCCTTTAATATCCCAACCAGTCTCATCCCACTCCCCCCTCACTCCCCGTACACTTTAATATCCCACCCAGTCTAATCCCACTCTCCCGCTCCCTCCCCGCACCATTTAATATCCCACCCAGTCTAATCCCACTCTCCCGCTCCCTCCCCGCACCATTTAATATCCCACCCAGTCTAATCCCACTCTCCCCCTCACTCCCCGCTCCCTTTAATATCCCACCCAGTCTTATCCCACTCTCCCCGATACCCTTTAATATCCCACCCAGTCTAATCCCACGCTCCCCCCCAACTCCCCGCACCCTTTAATATCCCACCCAGTCTAATCCCACTCTCCCCCTCACTCCCAATACCCTTTAATATCCCACCCAGTCTAATCCCACTCTCCCCCTCACTCCCTGCACCCTTTAATATTCCACCCAGTCTAATCCCACTCTTCCCCTCACTACCCGCACCCTTTAATATCCCACATCGTCTAATCCCACTCTCCCCCTCAATCGCCGCACCCTTTAATATCCCACCCAGTCTAATCCCACTCACCCCCTCACTCCCCGCACCCTTTAATACCCCACCCAGTCTAATCCCACTCTCCCCCTCACTCCCCATACCCTTTAATATCCCACGCACTCTATTCCACAACTTGTCACTCCCCGATACCCTTTAATATCCCACCCAGTCTAATCCCACTCTCCCCCTCACTCCCCGTACCCTTTAATATCCCACCCAGTCTAATCCCACTCTCCCCCTCACTCCCCGCACCCTTTAATATCCCACCCAGTCTAACCCCGCTCTCCCCCTCACTCCCCGTACCCTTTACTATCCCACCCAGTCTTATCCCACTCTCCCCCTCACTCCCCGCACCCTTTAATATCCCACCCAGTCTAATCCCACTCTCCCCCTCACTCCCCGTACCCTTTACTATCCCACCCAGTCTAATCCCACTCTCCCCCTCACTCCCCGCACCCTTTAATATCCCACCCAGTCTAATCCCACTCTCCCCCTCACTCCCCGCACCCTTTAATATCCCACCCAGTCTAATCCCACTCTCTCCCTCACTCCCCCTACCCTTTAATATCCCACCCAGTCTAATCCCACTCTCCCCCTCACTCCCCGTACCCTTTAATATCCCACCCAGTCTAATCCCACTCTCCCCCTCACTCCCCGTACCCTTTCATAACCCACCCAGTCTAATCCCACTCTCTCCCTCACTCCCCGGACCCTTTAATATCCCATCCAGTCTAATCCCACTCTCCCCCTCACTCCCCGCACCCTTTAATATCCCACCCAGTCTTATCCCACTCTCCCCCTCACTCCCCGTACCCTTTAATAACCCACCCAGTCTAATCCCACTCTCCCCCTCACTCCCCGCACCCTTTAATATCCCACCTAGTCTAATCGCTCTCTCCCCCTCACTCCCCGTACCCTTTAATATCCCACCCAGTCTAATCCCACTCTGCGCATCACTCCCCGTACCCTTTAATATCCCACCCAGTCTAATCCCACTCTCTCCCTCACTCCTCGTACCCTTTAATATCCCACCCAGTCTAATCCCACTCTCCCCCTCACTCCCGATACCCTTTAATATCCCACCCAGCCTAAACCCACTCTCCCCCTCACTCCCCGCACCCTTTAATATCCCACCCAGTCTAATCCCACTCTCCCCCTCACTCCCCGCACCCTTTAATATCCCACCCAGTCTAATCCCACTCTCCCCCTCACTCCCCGCTCCCTTTAATATCCCACCCAGTCTAATCCCACTCTCCCCCTCACTTCCCATACACTTTAATATCCCACCCAGTCTAATCCCACTCTCCCCCTCACTCCCCGTACCCTGTAATATCCCACCCAGTCTAATACCACTCTCTGTCACTCCCCGATACCCTTTAATATCCCACCCAGTCTAATCCCACTCTCCCCCTCACTCCCCGTACCCTTTACTGTCCCACCCAGTCTAATGCCACTCTCCCCCTCACTCCCCGTACCCTGTAATATCCCACCCAGTCTAATCCCACTCTCCCCCTCACTCCCCGCACCCTTTAATATCCCACCCAGTCTATTCCCACTCTCCCCCTCACTCCCCATAGCCTTTAATATCCCACCGAGTCTAATCCCACTCTCTGTCACACCCCGATACCCTTTAATATCCCACCCAGTCTAATCCCACTCTCCCCCTCACTCCCCATACCCTTTAATATCCCACCCAGTCTAATCCCACTCTCCCCCTCACTCCCCGCACCATTTAATATCCCACCCAGTCTAATCCCACTCTCCCCCTCACTCCCCGCACCCTTTAATATCCCACCCAGTCTAATCCCACTCTCCCCCTCACTCCCCGCACCCTTTAATATCCCACCCAATCTAATCCCACTCTCCCCCTCACTCCCCGTACCCTGTAATATCCCACCCAGTCTAATCCCACTCTCTGTCACTCCCCGATACCCTTTAATATCCCACCCAGTCTAATCCCACTCTCCCCCTCACTCCCCGCACCCTTTAATATCCCACCCAGTCTAATCCCACTCTCCCCCTCACTCCCCATAGCCTTTAATATCCCACCGAGTCTAATCCCACTCTCCCCCTCACTCCCCGCACCATTTAATATCCCACCCAGTCTAATCCCACTCTCCCCCTCACTCCCCATAGCCTTTAATATCCCACCGAGTCTAATCCCACTCTCCCCCTCACTCCCCGATACCCTTTAATATCCCACCCAGTCTAATCCCACACTCCCCCTCACTCCCCATAGCCTTTAATATCCCACCGAGTCTAATCCCACTCTCTGTCACTCCCCGATACCCTTTAATATCCCACCGAGTCTAATCCCACTCTCCCCCTCACTCCCCGCACCATTTAATATCCCACCCAGTCTAATCCCACTCTCCCCCTCACTCCCCATAGCCTTTAATATCCCACCGAGTCTAATCCCACTCTCCCCCTCACTCCCCGATACCCTTTAATATCCCACCCAGTCTAATCCCACTCTCCCCCTCACTCCCCGCACCCTTTAATATCCCACCCAGCCTAATCCCACTCTCCTCACTCCCCGTACCCGTTAATATCCCACCCAGTCTAATCCCACTCTCCCCTCACTCCCCGCACCATTTAATATCCCACCCAGTCTAATCCCACTCTCCTCACTCCCCGTACCCTTTAATATCCCACCCAGTCTAATCCCACTCTCCCCCTCACTCCCCGTACCCTTTAATAACCCACCCAGTCTAATCCCACTCTCCCCCTCACTCCCCGTACCCTTTAATAACCCACTCAGTCGAATCCCACTCTCCCCCTCGCTCCCCGCACCCTTTAATATCCCACCCAGTCTGATCCCACTCTCCCCTCACTCCCCATACCCTTTAATATCCCACCCAGTCTAATCCCACTCTCCCCCTCACTCCCCACACCCTTTAATATCCCACCCAGTCTAATCCCACTCTCCTCACTCCCCGTACCCTTTAATATCCCACCCAGTCTAATCCCACTCTCCCCCTCACTCCCCGTACCCTTTAATATCCCACCCAGTCTAATCCCACTCTCCCCCTCACTCCCCGTACCCTTTAATAACCCACCCAGTCTAATGCCACTCTCCCCCTCACTCCCCGTACCCTTTAATATCCCAACCAGTCTCATCCCACTCCCCCCTCACTCCCCGTACACTTTAATATCCCACCCAGTCTAATCCCACTCTCCCGCTCCCTCCCCGCACCATTTAATATCCCACCCAGTCTAATCCCACTCTCCCGCTCACTCCCCGCACCCTTTAATATCCCACCCAGTCTAATCCCCCTCTCCCCCTCTTTCCCCACACCCTTTAATATCCCACCCAGTCTAATCCCCCTCTCCCCCTCACTCCCCGTACCCTTTAATATCCCACCCAGTCTAATCCCACTCTCCCCCTCACTCCCCGCACCCTTTAATATCGAACCCAGTCTAATCCCACTCTCCCGCTCACTCCCCGCACCCTTTAATATCCCACCCAGTCTAATCCCCCTCTCCCCCTCTTTCCCCGCACCCTTTAATATCCCACCCAGTCTAATCCCCCTCTCCCCCTCACTCCCCGTCCCCTTTAATATCCCACCCAGTCTAATCCCACTCTCTCCCTCACTCCCCCTACCCTTTAATATCCCACCCAGTCTAATCCCACTCTCCCCCTCACTCCCCGCACCCTTTAATATCCCACCCAGCCTAATCCCACTCTCCCCCTCACTCCCCTCACCCTTTAATATCCCACCCAGTCTAATCCCACTCTCCCCCTCACTGCCCGTGCCCTTTAATATCCCACCCGGTCTAATCCCACACACCCCCCTCACTCCCCGTACCCTTTAATATCCCACCCAGTCTAAACCCACTCTCCCGCTCACTCCCTGTACCTTTTAATATCCCACCCAGTCTAATCCCACACACCCCCTCACTCCCCGTACCCTTTAATATCCCACCCAGTCTAAACCCACTCTCCCCCTCACTCCCCGCACCCTTTAATATCCCATCCTGTCTAATCCCACTCTCCCCCTCACACCCCGTACACTTTAATATCCCACCCAGTCTAATCCCACTCTCCCCCTCACTCCCCGCACCCTTTAATATCCCACCCAGTCTAATCCCACTCTCCCCCTCACTCCCCATACCCTTTCATATCCCACCCAGTCTTATCCCACTCTCCCCGATACCCTTTAATATCCCACCCAGTCTAATCCCACTCTCCCCCTCACTCCCCGCACCCTTTAATATCCCACCCAGTCTAATCCCACTCTCCCCCTCTCTCCCCGTACACTTCAATATCCCACCCAGTCTAATCCCACTCTCCCCCTCACTCCCCGTACCCTTTAATATCCCACCCAATCTAATCCCACTCTCCCCTCACTCCCCGTAACCTTTAATATCCCACCCAGTCTAATCCCACTCTCCCACTCACTCCCCGGACCCTTTAATAACCCACCCTGTCTAATCCCACTCTCCCCCTCACTCCCTGCACCCTTTAATATCCCACCCAGTCTAATCCCACTCTCCCCCTCACTCTCTGCACCCTTTAATAGCCCACCCAGTCTAATCCCACTCTCCCCCTCACTCAATACAATACAATACAAATCGCTTTATTGGCATGATAAGGTACATCTTATGTTGCCAAAGCATCAAAATACATTTATGGTTGAACACATAAACGCGGTTCCATTCATACAGTGTATAAACAGGTATATCCCTGAGTTTATAAATATATTTTCGCCTTGTTTATATATATTCTTGTCTTAGTTTACTGGTTGTCCCTCTGTTCATGGCAAGCTGTAACATAGTGTGCCGCCAGTGTTACACAGCTTCTCTCCTCCCCCAGTAGGAATGGGAGTTTTTGGTTGTCAGTCAGATTTCTGAATTCAGGGCATAATAACCCACCCAGTCTAATCCCACTCTCCCCCTCACTCCCGATACCCTTTAATATCCTACCCAGTATAATCCCACTCTCCCCCTCACTCCCTGCACCCTTTAATATCTCACCCAGTCTAATCCCACTCTTCCCCTCGCACCCCGCACCCTTTAATATCCCACACAGTCTAATCCCACTCTCCCCCTCACTCCCCGCACCCTTTAATATCCCACCCAGTCTAATCCCACTCACCCCCTCACTCCCCGCACCCTTTAATACCCCACCCACTCTATTCCCACTCCCTGTCACTCCCCGATACCCTTTAATATCCCACCCAGTCTAATCCCACTCTCCCCCTCTCTCCCCGTACCCTTTAATATCCCACCCAGTCTAATCCCACCCTCCCCCTCACTCCCCGCACCCTTTGATATCCCACCCAGTCTAACCCCGCTCTCCCCCTCACTCCCCGTACCCTTTACTATCCCACCCAGTCTTATCCCACTCTCCCCCTCACTCCCCGTACCCTTTACTATCCCACCCAGTCTAATCCCACTCTCCCCCTCACTCCCCGCACCCTTTAATATCCCACCCAGTCTAATCCCACTCTCCCCCTCACTCCCCGCACCCTTTAATATCCCACCCAGTCTAATCCCACTCTCCCCCTCACTCCCCCTACCCTTTAATATCCCACCCAGTCTAATCCCACTGTCCCCCTCACTCCCCGTACCCTTTAATAACCCACCCAGTCTAATCCCACTCTCCCCCTCACTCCCCGGACCCTTTAATATCCCATCCAGTCTAATCCCACTCTCCCCCTCACTCCCCGAACCCTTTAATATCCCACCCAGTCTTATCCCACTCTCCCCCTCACTCCCCGTACCCTTTAATAACCCACCCAGTCTAATCCCACTCTCCCCCTCACTCCCCGCACCCTTTAATATCCCACCCAGTCTAATCCCACTCTCCCCCTCACTCCCCGCACCCTTTAATATCCCACCCAGTCTAATCCCACTCTCCCCCTCACTCCCCGCACCCTTTAATATCCCACCCAGTTTAATCCCACTCTCTGTCACTCCCTGATACCCTTTAATATCCCACCCAGTCTAATCCCACACTCTGTCACTCCCCGATACCCTTTAATATCCCACCCAGTCTAATCCCACACTCCCCCTCACTCCCCGTACCCTTTACTATCCCACCCAGTCTAATCCCACTCTCCCCCTCACTCCCCGCACCCTTTAATATCCCACCCAGTCTAATCCCACTCTCCCCCTCACTCCCCATAGCCTTTAATATCCCACCGAGTCTAATCCCACTCTCTGTCACTCCCCGATACCCTTTAATATCCCACCCAGTCTAATCCCACTCTCCCCCTCACTCCCCATACCCTTTCATATCCCACCCAGTCTAATCCCACTCTCCCCCTCACTCCCCGCACCCTTTAATATCCCACCCAGTCTTATCCCACTCTCCCCGATACCCTTTAATATCCCACCAGTCTAATCCCACTCTCCCCCCCCACTCCCCGCACCCTTTAATATCCCACCCAGTCTAATCCCACTCTCCCCCTCACTCCCGATACCCTTTAATATCCCACCCAGTCTAATCCCACTCTCCCCCTCACTCCCTGCACCCTTTAATGTCCCACCCAGTCTAATCCCACTCTTCCCCTCACTCCCCGCACCCTTTAATATCCCACCCAGTCTAATCCCACTCTCCCCCTCACTCCCCGCACCCTTTAATATCCCACCCAGCCTAATCCCACTCTCCTCACTCCCCGTACCCTTTAATATCCCACCCAGTCTAATCCCACTCTCCCCCCCACTCCCCGCACCCTTTAATATCCCACCCAGTCTAATCCCACTCTCCCCCTCACTCCCGATACCCTTTAATATCCCACCCAGTCTAATCCCACTCTCCCCCTCACTCCCCGCACCCTTTAATATCCCACCCAGTCTAATCCCACTCTCCCCCTCACTCCCCGCACCCTTTAATATCCTACCCAGTCTAATCCCACTCTCCCCCTCACTCCCTGCACCCTTTAATATCCCACCCAGTCTAATCCCACTCTCCCCCTCACCCTTTAATATCCCACACAGTCTAATCCCACTCTCCCCCTCAATCACCGCACCCTTTAATATCCCACCCAGTCTAATCCCACTCACCCCCTCACTCCCCGCACCCTTTAATACCCCACCCAGTCTAATCCCACTCTCCCCCTCACTCCCCATACCCTTTAATATCCCACCCACTCTATTCCCACAACTTGTCACTCCCCGATACCCTTTGATATCCCACCCAGTCTAATCCCACTCTCCCCCTCACTCCCCGTACCCTTTAATATCCCACCCAGTCTAATCCCACTCTCCCCCTCACTCCCCGCACCCTTTAATATCCCACCCAGTCTAACCCCGCTCTCGCCCTCACTCCCCGTACCCTTTACTATCCCACCCAGTCTTATCCCACTCTCCCCCTCACTTCCCGCACCCTTTAATATCCCACCCAGTCTAATCCCACTCTCCCCCTCACTCCCCGTACCCTTTACTATCCCACCCAGTCTAATCCCACTCTCCCCCTCACTCCCCGCACCCTTTAATATCCCACCCAGTCTAATCCCACTCTCCCCCTCACTCCCCGCACCCTTTAATATCCCACCCAGTCTAATCCCACTCTCTCCCTCACTCCCCCTACCCTTTAATATCCCACCCAGTCTAATCCCACTCTCCCCCTCACTCCCCGTACCGTTTAATATCCCACCCAGTCTAATCCCACTCTCCCCCTCACTCCCCGTACCCTTTCATAACCCACCCAGTCTAATCCCACTCTCTCCCTCACTCCCCGGACCCTTTAATATCCCATCCAGTCTAATCCCACTCTCCCCCTCACTCCCCGCACCCTTTAATATCCCACCCAGTCTTATCCCACTCTCCCCCTCACTCCCCGTACCCTTTAATAACACACCCAGTCTAATCCCACTCTCCCCCTCACTCCCCGCACCCTTTAATATCCCACCTAGTCTAATCCCTCTCTCCCCCTCACTCCCCGTACCCTTTAATATCCCACCCAGTCTAATCCCACTCTCCCCCTCACTCCCGATACCTTTTAATATCCCACCCAGCCTAAACCCACTCTCCCCCTCACTCCCCGCACCCTTTAATATCCCACCCAGTCTAATCCCACTCTCCCCCTCACTCCCCGCACCCTTTAATATCCCACCCAGTCTAATCCCACTCTCCCCCTCACTCCCCGCACCCTTTAATATCCCACCCAGTCTAATCCCACTCTCCCCCTCACTTCCCATACACTTTAATATCCCACCCAGTCTAATCCCACTCTCCCCCTCACTCCCCGTACCCTGTAATATCCCACCCAGTCTAATCCCACTCTCTGTCACTCCCCGATACCCTTTAATATCCCACCCAGTCTAATCCCACTCTCCCCCTCACTCCCCGTACCCTTTACTGTCCCACCCAGTCTAATCCCACTCTCCACCTCACTCCCCGTACCCTGTAATATCCCACCCAGTCTAATCCCACTCTCCCCCTCACTCCCCGCACCCTTTAATATCCCACCCAGTCTAATCCCAATCTCCCCCTCACTCCCCATAGCCTTTAATATCCCACCGAGTCTAATCCCACTCTCTGTCACTCCCCGATACCCTTTAATATCCCACCCAGTCTAATCCCACTCTCCCCCTCACTCCCCATACCCTTTAATATCCCACCCAGTCTAATCCCACTCTCCCCCTCACTCCCCGCACCATTTAATATCCCACCCAGTCTAATCCCACTCTCCCCCTCACTCCCCGCACCGTTTAATATCCCACCCAGTCTAATCCCACTCTCCCCCTCACTCCCCGCACCCTTTAATATCCCACCCAATCTAATCCCACTCTCCCCCTCACTCCCCGTACCCTGTAATATCCCACCCAGTCTAATCCCACTCTCTGTCACTCCCCGATACCCTTTAATATCCCACCCAGTCTAATCCCACTCTCCCCCTCACTCCCCGCACCCTTTAATATCCCACCCAGTCTAATCCCACTCTCCCCCTCACTCCCCATAGCCTTTAATATCCCACCGAGTCTAATCCCACTCTCTGTCACTCCCCGATACCCTTTAATATCCCACCCAGTCTAATCCCACTCTCCCCCTCACTCCCCACACCCTTTAATATCCCACCCAGTCTAATCCCACTCTCCCCCTCACTCCCCACACCCTTTAATATCCCACCCAGTCTAATCCCACTCTCCCCCTCACTCCCCACACCCTTTAATATCCCACCCAGTCTAATCCCACTCTCCCCCT
Organism: Somniosus microcephalus; assembly: GCF_052327205.1. Classification (NCBI taxonomy): domain Eukaryota; kingdom Metazoa; phylum Chordata; class Chondrichthyes; order Squaliformes; family Somniosidae; genus Somniosus; species Somniosus microcephalus. The sequence goes on from NC_140992.1 coordinate 280,136,802, forward strand.
CACTCCCCACACCCTTTAATATCTCACCCATTCTAATCCCACTCACCCCCTCACTCCCCACACCCTTTAATATCCCACCCAGTCTAACCCCACTCTCCCCCTCACTCCCCACACCCTTTAATATCCCACCCAGTCTAATCCCACTCTCCCCCTCACTCCCCGTACCCTTTAATAACCCACCCAGTCTAATCCCACTCTCCCACTCACTCCCCGTACCCTTTAATATCCCACCCAGTCTAATCCCACTCTCCCCTCACTCCCCGTACCCTTTAATATCCCACCCAGTCTAATCCCACTCTCCCGCTCCCTCCCCGCACCCTTTAATATCGCACGCAGTCTAATCCCACTCTCCCGCTCACTCCCCGGACCCTTTAATATCCCATCCAGTCTAATCCCACTCTCCCCCTCACTCCCCGCACCCTTTAATATCCCACCCAGTCTTATCCCACTCTCCCCCTCACTCCCCGTACCCTTTAATAACCCACCCAGTCTAATCCCACTCTCCCCCTCACTCCCCGTACCCTTTACTGTCCCACCCAGTCTAATCCCACTCTCCACCTCACTCCCCGTACCCTGTAATATCCCACCCAGTCTAATCCCACTCTCCCCCTCACTCCCCGCACCCTTTAATATCCCACCCAGTCTAATCCCAATCTCCCCCTCACTCCCCATAGCCTTTAATATCCCACCGAGTCTAATCCCACTCTCTGTCACTCCCCGATACCCTTTAATATCCCACCCAGTCTAATCCCACTCTCCCCCTCACTCCCCATACCCTTTAATATCCCACCCAGTCTAATCCCACTCTCCCCCTCACTCCCCGCACCATTTAATATCCCACCCAGTCTAATCCCACTCTCCCCCTCACTCCCCGCACCGTTTAATATCCCACCCAGTCTAATCCCACTCTCCCCCTCACTCCCCGCACCCTTTAATATCCCACCCAATCTAATCCCACTCTCCCCCTCACTCCCCGTACCCTGTAATATCCCACCCAGTCTAATCCCACTCTCTGTCACTCCCCGATACCCTTTAATATCCCACCCAGTCTAATCCCACTCTCCCCCTCACTCCCCGCACCCTTTAATATCCCACCCAGTCTAATCCCACTCTCCCCCTCACTCCCCATAGCCTTTAATATCCCACCGAGTCTAATCCCACTCTCTGTCACTCCCCGATACCCTTTAATATCCCACCCAGTCTAATCCCACTCTCCCCCTCACTCCCCGCACCCTTTAATATCCCACCCAGTCTAATCCCACTCTCCCCCTCACTCCCCGCACCCTTTAATATCCCACCCAGTCTAATCCCACTCTCCCCCTCACTCCCCGCACCCTTTAATATCCCACCCAGTCTAATCCCACTCTCCCCCTCACTTCCCATACACTTTAATATCCCACCCAGTCTAATCCCACTCTCCCCCTCACTCCCCGTACCCTGTAATATCCCACCCAGTCTAATCCCACTCTCTGTCACTCCCCGATACCCTTTAATATCCCACCCAGTCTAATCCCACTCTCCCCCTCACTCCCCGTACCCTTTACTGTCCCACCCAGTCTAATCCCACTCTCCACCTCACTCCCCGTACCCTGTAATATCCCACCCAGTCTAATCCCACTCTCCCCCTCACTCCCCGCACCCTTTAATATCCCACCCAGTCTAATCCCAATCTCCCCCTCACTCCCCATAGCCTTTAATATCCCACCGAGTCTAATCCCACTCTCTGTCACTCCCCGATACCCTTTAATATCCCACCCAGTCTAATCCCACTCTCCCCCTCACTCCCCATACCCTTTAATATCCCACCCAGTCTAATCCCACTCTCCCCCTCACTCCCCACACCCTTTAATATCCCACCCAGTCTAATCCCACTCTCCCCCTCACTCCCCACACCCTTTAATATCCCACCCAGTCTAATCCCACTCTCCCCCTCACTCCCCACACCCTTTAATATCCCACCCAGTCTAATCCCACTCTCCCCCTCACTCCCCACACCCTTTAATATCTCACCCATTCTAATCCCACTCACCCCCTCACTCCCCACACCCTTTAATATCCCACCCAGTCTAACCCCACTCTCCCCCTCACTCCCCACACCCTTTAATATCCCACCCAGTCTAATCCCACTCTCCCCCTCACTCCCCGTACCCTTTAATAACCCACCCAGTCTAATCCCACTCTCCCACTCACTCCCCGTACCCTTTAATATCCCACCCAGTCTAATCCCACTCTCCCCTCACTCCCCGTACCCTTTAATATCCCACCCAGTCTAATCCCACTCTCCCGCTCCCTCCCCGCACCCTTTAATATCGCACGCAGTCTAATCCCACTCTCCCGCTCACTCCCCGGACCCTTTAATATCCCATCCAGTCTAATCCCACTCTCCCCCTCACTCCCCGCACCATTTAATATCCCACCCAGTCTTATCCCACTCTCCCCCTCACTCCCCGTACCCTTTAATAACCCACCCAGTCTAATCCCACTCTCCCCCTCACTCCCCGTACCCTTTACTGTCCCACCCAGTCTAATCCCACTCTCCACCTCACTCCCCGTACCCTGTAATATCCCACCCAGTCTAATCCCACTCTCCCCCTCACTCCCCGCACCCTTTAATATCCCACCCAGTCTAATCCCAATCTCCCCCTCACTCCCCATAGCCTTTAATATCCCACCGAGTCTAATCCCACTCTCTGTCACTCCCCGATACCCTTTAATATCCCACCCAGTCTAATCCCACTCTCCCCCTCACTCCCCATACCCTTTAATATCCCACCCAGTCTAATCCCACTCTCCCCCTCACTCCCCGCACCATTTAATATCCCACCCAGTCTAATCCCACTCTCCCCCTCACTCCCCGCACCGTTTAATATCCCACCCAGTCTAATCCCACTCTCCCCCTCACTCCCCGCACCCTTTAATATCCCACCCAATCTAATCCCACTCTCCCCCTCACTCCCCGTACCCTGTAATATCCCACCCAGTCTAATCCCACTCTCTGTCACTCCCCGATACCCTTTAATATCCCACCCAGTCTAATCCCACTCTCCCCCTCACTCCCCGCACCCTTTAATATCCCACCCAGTCTAATCCCACTCTCCCCCTCACTCCCCATAGCCTTTAATATCCCACCGAGTCTAATCCCACTCTCTGTCACTCCCCGATACCCTTTAATATCCCACCCAGTCTAATCCCACTCTCCCCCTCACTCCCCACACCCTTTAATATCCCACCCAGTCTAATCCCACTCTCCCCCTCACTCCCCACACCCTTTAATATCCCACCCAGTCTAATCCCACTCTCCCCCTCACTCCCCACACCCTTTAATATCCCACCCAGTCTAATCCCACTCTCCCCCTCACTCCCCACACCCTTTAATATCTCACCCATTCTAATCCCACTCACCCCCTCACTCCCCACACCCTTTAATATCCCACCCAGTCTAACCCCACTCTCCCCCTCACTCCCCACACCCTTTAATATCCCACCCAGTCTAATCCCACTCTCCCCCTCACTCCCCGTACCCTTTAATAACCCACCCAGTCTAATCCCACTCTCCCACTCACTCCCCGTACCCTTTAATATCCCACCCAGTCTAATCCCACTCTCCCCTCACTCCCCGTACCCTTTAATATCCCACCCAGTCTAATCCCACTCTCCCGCTCCCTCCCCGCACCCTTTAATATCGCACGCAGTCTAATCCCACTCTCCCGCTCACTCCCCGGACCCTTTAATATCCCATCCAGTCTAATCCCACTCTCCCCCTCACTCCCCGCACCCTTTAATATCCCACCCAGTCTTATCCCACTCTCCCCCTCACTCCCCGTACCCTTTAATAACCCACCCAGTCTAATCCCACTCTCCCCCTCACTCCCCGCGCCCTTTAATATCCCACCTAGTCTAATCCCTCTCTCCCCCTCACTCCCCGTACCCTTTAATATCCCACCCAGTCTAATCCCACTCTGCGCATCACTCCCCGTACCCTTTAAAATCCCACCCAGTCTAATCCCACTCTCTCCCTCACTCCTCGTACCCTTTAATATCCCACCCATTCTAATCCCACTCTCCCCCTCACTCCCCGTACCCTTTAATATCCCACCCAGTCTAATCCCACTCTCCCCCTCACTCCCGATACCCTTTAATATCCCACCCAGTCTAAACACACTCTCCCCTCACTCCCCGCACCCTTTAATATCCCACCCAGTCTAATCCCACTCTCCCCCTCACTCCCCGCACCCTTTAATATCCCACCCAGTCTAATCCCACTCTCCCCCTCACTCCCCGCACCCTTTAATATCCCACCCAGTCTAATCCCACTCTCTGTCACTCCCTGATACCCTTTAATATCCCACCCAGTCTAATCCCACACTCTGTCACTCCCCGATACCCTTTAATATCCCACCCAGTCTAATCCCACACTCCCCCTCACTCCCCGTACCCTTTACTATCCCACCCAGTCTAATCCCACTCTCCCCCTCACTCCCCGCACCCTTTAATATCCCACCCAGTCTAATCCCACTCTCCCCCTCACTCCCCATAGCCTTTAATATCCCACCGAGTCTAATCCCACTCTCTGTCACTCCCCGATACCCTTTAATATCCCACCCAGTCTAATCCCACTCTCCCCCTCACTCCCCATACCCTTTCATATCCCACCCAGTCTAATCCCACTCTCCCCCTCACTCCCCGCACCCTTTAATATCCCACCCAGTCTTATCCCACTCTCCCCGATACCCTTTAATATCCCACCCAGTCTAATCCCACTCTCCCCCCCCACTCCCCGCACCCTTTAATATCCCACCCAGTCTAATCCCACTCTCCCCCTCACTCCCGATACCCTTTAATATCCCACCCAGTCTAATCCCACTCTCCCCCTCACTCCCTGCACCCTTTAATGTCCCACCCAGTCTAATCCCACTCTTCCCCTCACTCCCCGCACCCTTTAATATCCCACCCAGTCTAATCCCACTCTCCCCCTCACTCCCCGCACCCTTTAATATCCCACCCAGTCTAATCCCACTCTCCCCCTCACTCCCCGTACCCTTTAATATCCCACCCAATCTAATCCCACTCTCCCCCTCACTCCCCGCACCCTTTAATATCCCACCCAGTCTTATCCCACTCTCCCCTCACTCCCCGTACCCTTTAATAACCCACCCAGTCTAATCCCACTCTCCCCCTCACTCCCCGCGCCCTTTAATATCCCACCTAGTCTAATCCCTCTCTCCCCCTCACTCCCCGTACCCTTTAATATCCCACCCAGTCTAATCCCACTCTGCGCATCACTCCCCGTACCCTTTAATATCCCACCCAGTCTAATCCCACTCTCTCCCTCACTCCTCGTACCCTTTAATATCCCACCCATTCTAATCCCACTCTCCGCCTCACTCCCCGTACCCTTTAATATCCCACCCAGTCTAATCCCACTCTCCCCCTCACTCCCTGCACCATTTAATATCCCACCCAGTCTAATCCCACTCTCCCCCTCACTCCCGATACCCTTTAATATCCCACCCAGTCTAAACACACTCTCCCCCTCACTCCCCGCACCCTTTAATATCCCACCCAGTCTAATCCCACTCTCCCCCTCACTCCCCGCACCCTTAATATCCCACCCAGTCTAATCCCACTCTCCCCCTCACTCCCCGCACCCTTTATATCCCACCCAGTCTAATCCCACTCTCTGTCACTCCCTGATACCCTTTAATATCCCACCCAGTCTAATCCCACACTCTGTCACTCCCCGATACCCTTTAATATCCCACCCAGTCTAATCCCACACTCCCCCTCACTCCCGTACCCTTTACTATCCCACCCAGTCTAATCCCACTCTCCCCCTCACTCCCCGCACCCTTTAATATCCCACCCAGTCTAATCCCACTCTCCCCCTCACTCCCCATAGCCTTTAATATCCCACCGAGTCTAATCCCACTCTCTGTCATTCCCCGATACCCTTTAATATCCCACCCAGTCTAATCCACTCTCCCCTCACTCCCCATACCCTTTCATATCCCACCCAGTCTATCCCACTCTCCCCCTCACTCCCCGCACCCTTTAATATCCCACCCAGTCTTATCCCACTCTCCCCGATACCTTTAATATCCCACCAGTCTAATCCCACTCTCCCCCCCCTCTCCCCGCACCCTTTAATATCCCACCCAGTCTAATCCCACTCTCCCCCTCACTCCCCGTACCCTTTAATAACCCACCCAGTCTAATCCCACTCTCCCCTCACTCCCCGTACCCTTTAATAACCCACCCAGTCTAATCCCACTCTCCCCCTCACTCCCCGTACCCTTTAATATCCCACCCAGTCTAATCCACTCTCCCCCTCACTCCCGATACCCTTTAATATCCCACCCAGTCTAATCCCACTCTCCCCCTCACTCCCCGCACCCTTTAATATCCCACCCAGTCTAATCCCACTCTCCCCCTCACTCCCCGCACCCTTTAATATCCCACCCAGTCTAATACCACTCTCCCCCTCACTCCCGATACCCTTTAATATCCCACCCAGTCTAATCCCACTCTCCCCCTCACTCCCCGTACCCTTTAATAACCCACCCAGTCTAATCCCACTCTCCCCCTCACTCCCCGTACCCTTTAATAACCCACCCAGTCTAATCCCACTCTCCCCCCCACTCCCCGCACCCTTTAATATCCCACCCAGTCTAATCCCACTCTCCCCCTCACTCCCGATACCTTTAATATCCCACCCAGTCTAATCCCACTCTCCCCCTCACTCCCCGCACCCTTTAATATCCCACCCAGTCTAATCCCACTCTCCCCCTCACTCCCCGCACCCTTTAATATCCTACCCAGTCTAATCCCACTCTCCCCCTCACTCCCTGCACCCTTTAATATCCCACCCAGTCTAATCCCACTCTCCCCCTCACCCTTTAATATCCCACACAGTCTAATCCCACTCTCCCCCTCAATCACCGCACCCTTTAATATCCCACCCACTCTAATCCCACTCACCCCCTCACTCCCCGCACCCTTTAATACCCCACCCAGTCTAATCCCACTCTCCCCCTCACTCCCCATACCCTTTAATATCCCACCCACTCTATTCCCACAACTTGTCACTCCCCGATACCCTTTGATATCCCACCCAGTCTAATCCCACTCTCCCCCTCACTCCCCGTACCCTTTAATATCCCACCCAGTCTAATCCCACTCTCCCCCTCACTCCCCGCACCCTTTAATATCCCACCCAGTCTAACCCCGCTCTCGCCCTCACTCCCCGTACCCTTTAATATCCCACCCAGTCTTATCCCACTCTCCCCCTCACTTCCCGCACCCTTTAATATCCCACCCAGTCTAATGCCACTCTCCCCCTCACTCCCCGTACCCTTTACTATCCCACCCAGTCTAATCCCACTCTCCCCCTCACTCCCCGCACCCTTTAATATCCCACCCAGTCTAATCCCACTCTCCCCCTCACTCCCCGCACCCTTTAATATCCCACCCAGTCTAATCCCACTCTCTCCCTCACTCCCCCTACCCTTTAATATCCCACCCAGTCTAATCCCACTCTCCCCCTCACTCCCCGTACCGTTTAATATCCCACCCAGTCTAATCCCACTCTCCCCCTCACTCCCCGTACCCTTTCATAACCCACCCAGTCTAATCCCACTCTCTCCCTCACTCCCCGGACCCTTTAATATCCCATCCAGTCTAATCCCACTCTCCCCCTCACTCCCCGCACCCTTTAATATCCCACCCAGTCTTATCCCACTCTCCCCCTCACTCCCCGTACCCTTTAATAACACACCCAGTCTAATCCCACTCTCCCCCTCACTCCCCGCACCCTTTAATATCCCACCTAGTCTAATCCCTCTCTCCCCCTCACTCCCCGTACCCTTTAATATCCCACCCAGTCTAATCCCACTCTGTGCATCACTCCCCGTACCCTTTAATATCCCACCCAGTCTAATCCCACTCTCTCCCTCACTCCTCGTAACCTTTAATATCCCACCCAGTCTAATCCCACTCTCCCCCTCACTCCCGATACCCTTTAATATCCCACCCAGCCTAAACCCACTCTCCCCCTCACTCCCCGCACCCTTTAATATCCCACCCAGTCTAATCCCACTCTCCCCCTCACTCCCCGCACCCTTTAATATCCCACCCAGTCTAATCCCACTCTCCCCCTCACTCCCCGCACCCTTTAATATCCCACCCAGTCTAATCCCACTCTCCCCCTCACTTCCCATACACTTTAATATCCCACCCAGTCTAATCCCACTCTCCCCCTCACTCCCCGTACCCTGTAATATCCCACCCAGTCTAATCCCACTCTCTGTCACTCCCCGATACCCTTTAATATCCCACCCAGTCTAATCCCACTCTCCCCCTCACTCCGCGTACCCTTTACTGTCCCACCCAGTCTAATCCCACTCTCCACCTCACTCCCCGTACCCTGTAATATCCCACCCAGTCTAATCCCACTCTCCCCCTCACTCCCCGCACCCTTTAATATCCCACCCAGTCTAATCCCAATCTCCCCCTCACTCCCCATAGCCTTTAATATCCCACCGAGTCTAATACCACTCTCTGTCACTCCCCGATACCCTTTAATATCCCACCCAGTCTAATCCCACTCTCCCCCTCACTCCCCATACCCTTTAATATCCCACCCAGTCTAATCCCACTCTCCCCCTCACTCCCCGCACCATTTAATATCCCACCCAGTCTAATCCCACTCTCCCCCTCACTCCCCGCACCGTTTAATATCCCACCCAGTCTAATCCCACTCTCCCCCCTCACTCCCCGCACCCTTTAATATCCCACCCAATCTAATCCCACTCTCCCCCTCACTCCCCGTACCCTGTAATATCCCACCCAGTCTAATCCCACTCTCTGTCACTCCCCGATACCCTTTAATATCCCACCCAGTCTAATCCCACTCTCCCCCTCACTCCCCGCACCCTTTAATATCCCACCCAGTCTAATCCCACTCTCCCCCTCACTCCCCATAGCCTTTAATATCCCACCGAGTCTAATCCCACTCTCTGTCACTCCCCGATACCCTTTAATATCCCACCCAGTCTAATCCCACTCTCCCCCTCACTCCCCACACCCTTTAATATCCCACCCAGTCTAATCCCACTCTCCCCCTCACTCCCCACACCCTTTAATATCCCACCCAGTCTAATCCCACTCTCCCCCTCACTCCCCACACCCTTTAATATCCCACCCAGTCTAATCCCACTCTCCCCCTCACTCCCCACACCCTTTAATATCTCACCCATTCTTATCCCACTCACCTCCTCACTCCCCACACCCTTTAATATCCCACCCAGTCTAACCCCACTCTCCCCCTCACTCCCCACACCCTTTAATATCCCACCCAGTCTAATCCCACTCTCCCCCTCACTCCCCGATACCCTTTAATATCCCACCCAGTCTAATCCCACTCTCCCCCTCACTCCCCGCACCCTTTAATATCCCACCCAGCCTAATCCCACTCTCCTCACTCCCCGTACCCGTTAATATCCCACCCAGTCTAATCCCACTCTCCCCCTCACTCCCCGTACCCTTTAATAACCCACCCAGTCTAATCCCACTCTCCCCCTCACTCCCCGTACCCTTTAATAACCCACCCAGTCTAATCCCACTCTCCCCCTCACTCCCCGTACCCTTTAATATCCCACCCAGTCTAATCCCACTCTCCCCCTCACTCCCCGTACCCTTTAATAACCCACCCAGTCTAATCCCACTCTCCCACTCACTCCCCGTACCCTTTAATATCCCACCCAGTCTAATCCCACTCTCCTCACTCCCCGTACCCTTTAATATCCCACCCAGTCTAATCCCACTCTCCCCCTCACTCCCCGTACCCTTTAATATCCCACCCAGTCTAATCCCACTCTCCCCCTCACTCCCCGTACCCTTTAATAACCCACCCAGTCTAATGCCACTCTCCCCCTCACTCCCCGTACCCTTTAATATCCCAACCAGTCTAATCCCACTCCCCCCTCACTCCCCGTACCCTTTAATATCCCACCCAGTCTAATCCCACTCTCCCGCTCCCTCCCCGCACCCTTTAATATCGCACCCAGTCTAATCCCACTCTCCCGCTCACTCCCCGCACCCTTTAATATCCCACCCAGTCTAATCCCCCTCTCCCCCTCTTTCCCCGCACCCTTTAATATCCCACCCAGTCTAATCCCCCTCTCCCCCTCACTCCCCGTACCCTTTAATATCCCACCCAGTCTAATCCCACTCTCCCCCTCACTCCCCGCACCCTTTAATATCCCACCCAGTCTAATCCCACTCTCCCCCTCACACCCCGCACCCTTTAATATCCCACCCAGTCTAATCCCAGTCTCCCCCTCACTCCCCATACACTTTAATATCCCACCCAGTCTAATCCCACTCTCCCCCTCACTCCCCGTACCCTTTACTATCCCACCCAGTCTTATCCCACTCTCCCCCTCACTCCCCGTACCCTGTAATAACCCACCCAGTCTAATCCCACTCTCTGTCACTCCCCGATACCCTTTAATATCCCACCCAGTCTAATCCCACTCTCCCCCTCACTCCCCGTACCCTTTACTATCCCACCCAGTCTAATCCCACTCTCCCCCTCACTCCCCGCACCCTTTAATATCCCACCCTGTCTAATCCCACTCTCCCCCTCACTCCCCATAGCCTTTAATATCCCAACGAGTCTAATCCCACTCTCTGTCACTCCCCGATACCCTTTAATATCCCACCCAGTCTAATCCCACTCTCCCCCTCACTCCCCATACCCTTTAATATCTCAGCCAGTCTAATCCCACTCTCCCCCTCACTCCCCGCACCCTTTAATATCCCACCCAGTCTAATCCCACTCTCCCCCTCACTCCCCGCACCCTTTAATATCCCACCCAGTCTTATCCCACTCTCTCCGATACCCTTTAATATCCCACCCAGTCTAATCCCACTCTCCCCCCCACTCCCCGCACCCTTTAATATCCCACCCAGTCTAATCCCACTCTCCCCCTCACTCCCGATACCCTTTAATATCCCACCCAGTCTAATCCCACTCTCCCCCTCACTCCCTGCACCCTTTAATATCCCACCCACTCTAATCCCACTCTTCCCCTCACTCCCCGCACCCTTTAATATCCCACACAGTCTAATCCCACTCACCCCCTCACTCCCCGCACCCTTCAATACCCCACCCAGTCTAATCCCACTCTCCCCCTCACTCCCCATACCCTTTAATATCCCACCCACTCTATTCCCACTCCCCCTCACTCCCCGCACCCTTTAATATCCCACCCAGTCTAACCCCGCTCTCCCCCTCACTCCCCGTACCCTTTACTATCCCACCCAGTCTTATCCCACTCTCCCCCTCACTCCCCGCACCCTTTAATATCCCACCCAGTCTAATCCCACTCTCCCCCTCACTCCCCGTACCCTTTACTATCCCACCCAGTCTAATCCCACTCTCCCCCTCACTCCCCGCACCCTTTAATATCCCACCCAGTCTAATCCCACTCTCTCCCTCACTCCCCGCACCCTTTAATATCCCACCCTGTCTAATCCCACTCTCCCCCTCACTCCCCTTACCCTTTAATATCCCACCCAGTCTAATCCCACTCTCCCCCTCACTCCCCGTACCCTTTAATATCCCACCCAGTCTAATCCCACTTTCCCCCTCACTCCCCGTACCCTTTAATAACCCACCCAGTCTAATCCCACTCTCTCCCTCACTCCCCGGACCCTTTAATATCCCATCCAGTCTAATCCCACTCTCCCCCTCACTCCCCGCACCCTTTAATATCCCACCCAGTCTAATCCCAGTCTCCCCCTCACTCCCCATACACTTTAATATCCCACCGAGTCTAATCCCACTCTCCCCCTCACTCCCCGTACCCTTTACTATCCCACCCAGTCTTATCCCACTCTCCCCCTCACTCCCCGTACCCTGTAATATCCCACCCAGTCTAATCCCACTCTCTGTCACTCCCCGATACCCTTTAATATCCCACCCAGTCTAATCCCACTCTCCCCCTCAATCCCCGTACCCTTTACTATCCCACCCAGTCTAATCCCACTCTCCCCCTCACTCCCCGCACCCTTTAATATCCCACCCTGTCTAATCCCACTCTCCCCCTCACTCCCCATAGCCTTTAATATCCCACCGAGTCTAATCCCACTCTCTGTCACTCCCCGATACCCTTTAATATCCCACCCAGTCTAATCCCACTCTCCCCCTCACTCCCCATACCCTTTAATATCCCACCCAGTCTAATCCCACTCTCCCCCTCACTCCCCGCACCCTTTAATATCCCACCCAGTCTAATCCCACTCTCCCCCTCACTCCCCGCACCCTTTAATATCCCACCCAGTCTTATCCCACTCTCCCCGATACCCTTTAATATCCCACCCAGTCTAATCCCACTCTCCCCCCCACTCCCCGCACCCTTTAATATCCCACCCAGTCTAATCCCACTCTCCCCCTCACTCCCGATACCCTTTAATATCCCACCCAGTCTAATCCCACTCTCCCCCTCACTCCCTGCACCCTTTAATATCCCACCCAGTCTAATCCCACTCTTCCCCTCACTCCCCGCACCCTTTAATATCCCACCCAGTCTAATCCCTCTCTCCCCCTCACTCCCCGCACCCTTTAATATCCCACCCAGCCTAATCCCACTCTCCTCACTCCCCGTACCCTTTAATATCCCACCCAGTCTAATCCCACTCTCCCCCCCACTCCCCGCACCCTTTAATATCCCACCCAGTCTAATCCCACTCTCCCCCTCACTCCCGATACCCTTTAATATCCCACCCAGTCTAATCCCACTCTCCCCCTCACTCCCCGCACCCTTTAATATCCCACCCAGTCTAATCCCACTCTCCCCCTCACTCCCGATACCCTTTAATATCCTACCCAGTCTTATCCCACTCTCCCCCTCACTCCCCGCACCGTTTAATATCCCACCCAGTCTAATCCCACTCTCCCCCTCACTCCCCGCACCCTTTAATATCCCACCCAATCTAATCCCACTCTCCCCCTCACTCCCCGTACCCTGTAATATCCCACCCAGTCTAATCCCACTCTCTGTCACTCCCCGATACCCTTTAATATCCCACCCAGTCTAATCCCACTCTCCCCCTCACTCCCCGCACCCTTTAATATCCCACCCAGTCTAATCCCACTCTCCCCCTCACTCCCCATAGCCTTTAATATCCCACCGAGTCTAATCCCACTCTCTGTCACTCCCCGATACCCTTTAATATCCCACCCAGTCTAATCCCACTCTCCCCCTCACTCCCCACACCCTTTAATATCCCACCCAGTCTAATCCCACTCTCCCCCTCACTCCCCACACCCTTTAATATCCCACCCAGTCTAATCCCACTCTCCCCCTCACTCCCCACACCCTTTAATATCCCACCCAGTCTAATCCCACTCTCCCCCTCACTCCCCACACCCTTTAATATCTCACCCATTCTTATCCCACTCACCTCCTCACTCCCCACACCCTTTAATATCCCACCCAGTCTAACCCCACTCTCCCCCTCACTCCCCACACCCTTTAATATCCCACCCAGTCTAATCCCACTCTCCCCCTCACTCCCCGATACCCTTTAATATCCCACCCAGTCTAATCCCACTCTCCCCCTCACTCCCCGCACCCTTTAATATCCCACCCAGCCTAATCCCACTCTCCTCACTCCCCGTACCCGTTAATATCCCACCCAGTCTAATCCCACTCTCCCCCTCACTCCCCGTACCCTTTAATAACCCACCCAGTCTAATCCCACTCTCCCCCTCACTCCCCGTACCCTTTAATAACCCACCCAGTCTAATCCCACTCTCCCCCTCACTCCCCGTACCCTTTAATATCCCACCCAGTCTAATCCCACTCTCCCCCTCACTCCCCGTACCCTTTAATAACCCACCCAGTCTAATGCCACTCTCCCCCTCACTCCCCGTACCCTTTAATATCCCAACCAGTCTAATCCCACTCCCCCCTCACTCCCCGTACCCTTTAATATCCCACCCAGTCTAATCCCACTCTCCCGCTCCCTCCCCGCACCCTTTAATATCGCACCCAGTCTAATCCCACTCTCCCGCTCACTCCCCGCACCCTTTAATATCCCACCCAGTCTAATCCCCCTCTCCCCCTCTTTCCCCGCACCCTTTAATATCCCACCCAGTCTAATCCCCCTCTCCCCCTCACTCCCCGCACCCTTTAATATCCCACCCAGTCTTATCCCACTCTCTCCGATACCCTTTAATATCCCACCCAGTCTAATCCCACTCTCCCCCCCACTCCCCATACACTTTAATATCCCACCCAGTCTAATCCCACTCTCCCCCTCACTCCCCGTACCCTTTACTATCCCACCCAGTCTTATCCCACTCTCCCCCTCACTCCCCGTACCCTGTAATAACCCACCCAGTCTAATCCCACTCTCTGTCACTCCCCGATACCCTTTAATATCCCACCCAGTCTAATCCCACTCTCCCCCTCACTCCCCGTACCCTTTACTATCCCACCCAGTCTAATCCCACTCTCCCCCTCACTCCCCGCACCCTTTAATATCCCACCCTGTCTAATCCCACTCTCCCCCTCACTCCCCATAGCCTTTAATATCCCAACGAGTCTAATCCCACTCTCTGTCACTCCCCGATACCCTTTAATATCCCACCCAGTCTAATCCCACTCTCCCCCTCACTCCCCATACCCTTTAATATCTCAGCCAGTCTAATCCCACTCTCCCCCTCACTCCCCGCACCCTTTAATATCCCACCCAGTCTAATCCCACTCTCCCCCTCACTCCCCGCACCCTTTAATATCCCACCCAGTCTTATCCCACTCTCTCCGATACCCTTTAATATCCCACCCAGTCTAATCCCACTCTCCCCCCCACTCCCCGCACCCTTTAATATCCCACCCAGTCTAATCCCACTCTCCCCCTCACTCCCGATACCCTTTAATATCCCACCCAGTCTAATCCCACTCTCCCCCTCACTCCCTGCACCCTTTAATATCCCACCCACTCTAATCCCACTCTTCCCCTCACTCCCCGCACCCTTTAATATCCCACACAGTCTAATCCCACTCACCCCCTCACTCCCCGCACCCTTCAATACCCCACCCAGTCTAATCCCACTCTCCCCCTCACTCCCCATACCCTTTAATATCCCACCCACTCTATTCCCACTCCCCCTCACTCCCCGCACCCTTTAATATCCCACCCAGTCTAACCCCGCTCTCCCCCTCACTCCCCGTACCCTTTACTATCCCACCCAGTCTTATCCCACTCTCCCCCTCACTCCCCGCACCCTTTAATATCCCACCCAGTCTAATCCCACTCTCCCCCTCACTCCCCGTACCCTTTACTATCCCACCCAGTCTAATCCCACTCTCCCCCTCACTCCCCGCACCCTTTAATATCCCACCCAGTCTAATCCCACTCTCTCCCTCACTCCCCGCACCCTTTAATATCCCACCCTGTCTAATCCCACTCTCCCCCTCACTCCCCTTACCCTTTAATATCCCACCCAGTCTAATCCCACTCTCCCCCTCACTCCCCGTACCCTTTAATATCCCACCCAGTCTAATCCCACTTTCCCCCTCACTCCCCGTACCCTTTAATAACCCACCCAGTCTAATCCCACTCTCTCCCTCACTCCCCGGACCCTTTAATATCCCATCCAGTCTAATCCCACTCTCCCCCTCACTCCCCGCACCCTTTAATATCCCACCCAGTCTAATCCCAGTCTCCCCCTCACTCCCCATACACTTTAATATCCCACCCAGTCTAATCCCACTCTCCCCCTCACTCCCCGTACCCTTTACTATCCCACCCAGTCTTATCCCACTCTCCCCCTCACTCCCCGTACCCTGTAATATCCCACCCAGTCTAATCCCACTCTCTGTCACTCCCCGATAGCCTTTAATATCCCACCCAGTCTAATCCCACTCTCCCCCTCAATCCCCGTACCCTTTACTATCCCACCCAGTCTAATCCCACTCTCCCCCTCACTCCCCGCACCCTTTAATATCCCACCCTGTCTAATCCCACTCTCCCCCTCACTCCCCATAGCCTTTAATATCCCACCGAGTCTAATCCCACTCTCTGTCACTCCCCGATACCCTTTAATATCCCACCCAGTCTAATCCCACTCTCCCCCTCACTCCCCATACCCTTTAATATCCCACCCAGTCTAATCCCACTCTCCCCCTCACTCCCCGCACCCTTTAATATCCCACCCAGTCTAATCCCACTCTCCCCCTCACTCCCCGCACCCTTTAATATCCCACCCAGTCTTATCCCACTCTCCCCGATACCCTTTAATATCCCACCCAGTCTAATCCCACTCTCCCCCCCACTCCCCGCACCCTTTAATATCCCACCCAGTCTAATCCCACTCTCCCCCTCACTCCCGATACCCTTTAATATCCCACCCAGTCTAATCCCACTCTCCCCCTCACTCCCTGCACCCTTTAATATCCCACCCAGTCTAATCCCACTCTTCCCCTCACTCCCCGCACCCTTTAATATCCCACCCAGTCTAATCCCTCTCTCCCCCTCACTCCCCGCACCCTTTAATATCCCACCCAGCCTAATCCCACTCTCCTCACTCCCCGTACCCTTTAATATCCCACCCAGTCTAATCCCACTCTCCCCCCCACTCCCCGCACCCTTTAATATCCCACCCAGTCTAATCCCACTCTCCCCCTCACTCCCGATACCCTTTAATATCCCACCCAGTCTAATCCCACTCTCCCCCTCACTCCCCGCACCCTTTAATATCCCACCCAGTCTAATCCCACTCTCCCCCTCACTCCCGATACCCTTTAATATCCTACCCAGTCTTATCCCACTCTCCCCCTCACTCCCTGCACCCTTTAATACCCCACCCAGTCTAATCCCACTCTCCCCCTCACTTCCCCGCACCCTTTAATATCCCACCCAGTCTAATCCCACTCACCCCCTCACTCCCCGCACCCTTTAATACCCCACCCAGTCTAATCCCACTCTCCCCCTCACTCCCTATACCCTTTAATATCCCACCCACTCTATTCCCACTCCCTGTCACTCCCCGATACCCTTTAATATCCCACCCAGTCTAATCCCACTCTCCCCCTCACTCCCCGTACCCTTTAATATCCCACCCAGTCTAATCCCACTCTCCCCCTCACTCCCCGCACCCTTTAATATCCCACCCAGTCTAACCCCGCTCTCCCCCTCACTCCCCGTACCCTTTACTATCCCACCCAGTCTTATCCCACTCTCCCCCTCACTCCCCGCACCCTTTAATATCCCACCCAGTCTAATCCCACTCTCCCCCTCACTCCCCGTACCCTTTACTATCCCACCCAGTCTAATCCCACTCTCCCCCTCACTCCCCGCACCCTTTAATATCCCACCCAGTCTATAATAACAGAAAAAGAACTTCTTGAAAAACTCAAGGACCTGCGACCAGGAAAAGCTTGCGGGACAGACGGCATACTAAACGAGATGATTAAACACGCAGACGACAAACTGAAACTGGCTATCCTAAAACTCTTCAACTTGGTTCTGAGTGTCGGTTATTTCCCTGACATCTGGAACAAAGGACTCATAACACCCATATACAAAAGTGGGGACAAAATCGACCCAAACAACTATCGAGGCATCTGTGTAAACAGTAACCTGGGGAAGGTATTCTGTAGCATCATAAACAAAAGACTTATAAACTTCCTTGAAGAGCACAATGTCTTGAGTAAAAGCCAAATTGGATTCCTGCCAAACTATAGAACATACGATCATATCTTCACCCTACAGACCCTAATTGACAAACACGTTCACCATAACAAAAGCAAAATCTACGCATGCTTTGTAGATTTCCAGAAGGTTTTCGACTCCATCTGGCATGACGGTTTATTCCTGAAACTTATCGAAAGCGGGGTAGGAGGGAAAACATATGATGTAATTAAATCAATGTATACAAACAATAAATGTGCAGTTAAAATTGGAGACAAACAAACAAAATACTTCCCACAGGGGCGGGGGGTGACGCAGGGCTCGCCAATCTCACCGACACTCTTTAATATTTACATTAATGGATTGGCAAAACTACTTGAACAATCTACAGCACCCGGCCTCACCCTATATGAATCCAAGGTTAAATTCCTCCTCTATGCCGACGACCTGGTTCTGCTGTCACCAACTAAGGAGGGTCTACAGCAGAACCTGGACCTGCTGGAGTCGTACTGCCAGACTTGGGCCCTGACAATAAATCCCCAAAAAACCAAAGTCCTTGTGTTCCAGCAAAGATCCAAATAACATGGACCCACAATAAATTTCACAGTAGGAACAACCAAAATTGAACAAACCACTCACTACACATACTTGGGCTTAAAAATCAGTTCTACGGGAAACTTCAAACTGGCTGTGAATGAACTGAAAGAGAAAGCAAGAAGGGCTTTCTATGCCATCAAAAAATCAATCCAAATAGAAATCCCAATTAGCATTTGGCTCAAAATTTTCAAATCAGTAATTGAACCAATTGCACTCTATGGCAGTGAGGTCTGGGGACCACTAACACAACAAGATTTTGCAAAATGGGACAAACACCCAATTGAGATCCTACATGCGGAATTCTGTAAAAGTATCCTCCGGACTCAAAGGAAAACAGTAAACAACGCATGCAGGGCGGAACTAGGCCAATACCCATTAATAATCACTATCCAAAAAAGAGCCACCAAATTTTGGAATCACCTACAAATGAGCAACCCCCAATGCTATCACTACGACGCCCTGAAATGCCAAGAGCTGACCATAAAGAAGAATACCCTCAGTCAACTAGTCCTGGGACTCAATAAAGTAACTAATAACAATACTAACAATAACCAGCCCCAGGACAGTGACAGGGTAACACAAAGAATTCGACCCAACACAATCGTCGCTAAGCAAAAGGAAAAATATCTGTCATATTGGGCAGAAACAACAAAAACCCAAAGCAAACTCAATTGCTACTTGGCCCTAAACAGACAATACAACATAGCTGATTACCTGACCATGGTAAAGGATAACAAACTGAGAAGAACCTTGACAAGGTACAGACTTAGCGAACATAGCCTAGCGATCGAAAAAGGCAGACACAGGCAGACCAGGCTGCCAAGAGAAGACAGGATATGCTCTCACTGCAGTCAGGGAGTAGTTGAGACAGAGATGCACTTCCTCACAGCCTGTGGAAAATATCAGGGCATCAGAGAGAATTTCTATCAAAAATTCTCACAAATATGCCCTGAATTCAGAAATCTGACTGACAACCAAAAACTCCCATTCCTACTGGGGGAGGAGAGAAGCTGTGTAACACTGGCGGCACACGATGTTACAGCTTGCCATGAACAGAGGGACAACCAGTAAACTAAGACAAGAGTATATATAAACAAGGCGAAAATATATTTATAAACTCAGGGATATACCTGTTTATACACTGTATGAATGGAACCGCGTTTATGTGTTCAACCATAAATGTATTTTGATGCTTTGGCAACATAAGATGTACCTTATCATGCCAATAAAGCGATTTGTATTGTATTGTATTGTATTGTATTGTAATCCCACTCTCCCCCTCACTCCCCGCACCCTTTAATATCCCACCCAGTCTAATCCCACTCTCCCCCTCACTCCCCCTACCCTTTAATATCCCACCCAGTCTAATCCCACTCTCCCCCTCACTCCCCGTACCCTTTAATATCCCACCCAGTCTAATCCCACTCTCCACCTCACTCCCCGTACCCATTAATAAGCCACCCAGTCTAATCCCACTCTCTCCCTCACTCCCTGGACCCTTTAATATCCCATCCAGTCTAATCCCACTCTCCCCCTCACTCCCCGCACCCTTTAATATCCCACCCAGTCTTATCCCACTCTCCCCCTCACTCCCCGTACCCTTTAATAACCCACCCAGTCTAATCCCACTCTCCCACTCACTCCCCGCACCCTTTAATATCCCACCTAGTCTAATCCCTCTCTCCCCCTCACTCCCGGTACCCTTTAATATCCCACCCAGTCTAATCCCACTCTGCGCATCACTCCCCGTACCCTTTAATATCCCACCCAGTCTAATCCCACTCTCTCCCTCACTCCTCGTACCCTTTAATATCCCACCCAGTCTAATTCCACTCTCCCCCTCACTCCCGATACCCTTTAATATCCCACCCAGTCTAAACCCACTCTCCCCCTCACTCCCCGCACCCTTTAATATCCCACCCAGTCTAATCCCACTCTACCCCTCACCCTTTAATATCCCACTCAGTCTAATCCCACTCTCCCCCTCACTCCCCATACGCTTTAATATCCCACCCAGTCTAATCCCACTCTCCCCCTCACTCCTCGTACCCTGTAATATCCCACCCAGTCTAATCCCACTCTCTGTCACTCCCCGATACCCTTTAATATCCCACCCAGCCTAAACCCACTCTCCCCCTCACTCCCCGCACCCTTTAATATCCCACCCAGTCTAATCCCACTCTACCCCTCACTCCCCGCACCCTTTAATATCCCACTCAGTCTAATCCCACTCTCCCCCTCACTCCCCATACACTTTAATATCCCACCCAGTCTAATCCCACTCTCCCCCTCACTCCCCGTACCCTGTAATATCCCACCCAGTCTAATCCCACTCTCTGTCACTCCCCGATACCCTTTAATATCCCACCCAGTCTAATCCCACTCTCCCCCTCTCTCCCCGTACCCTTTACTATCCTACCCAGTCTAATCCCACTCTCCCCCTCACTCCCCGTACCCTGTAATATCCCACCCAGTCTAATCCCACTCTCCCCCTCACTCCCCGCACCCTTTAATATCCCACCCAGTCTAATCCCACTCTCCCCCTCACTCCCCATAGCTTTTAATATCCCACCGAGTCTAATCCCACTCTCTGTCACTCCCCGATACCCTTTAATATCCCACCCAGTCTAATCCCACTCTCCCCCTCACTCCCCATACCCTTTAATATCCCACCCAGTCTAATCCCACTCTCCCCCTCACTCCCTGCACCATTTAATATCCCACCCAGTCTAATCCCACTCTCCCCCTCACTCCCCACACCCTTTAATATCCCACCCAGTCTAATCCCACTCTCCCCCTCACTCCCCGCACCCTTTAATATCCCACCCAGTCTAATCCCACTCTCCCCCTCACTCCCCGTACCCTGTAATATCCCACCCAGTCTAATCCCACTCTCTGTCACTCCCCGATACCCTTTAATATCCCACCCAGTCTAATCCCACTCTCCCCCTCACTCCCCGCACCCTTTAATATCCCACCCAGTCTAATCCCACTCTCCCCCTCACTCCCCATAGCCTTTAATATCCCACCGAGTCTAATCCCACTCTCTGTCACTCCCCGATACCCTTTAATATCCCACCCAGTCTAATCCCACTCTCCCCCTCACTCCCCGCACCCTTTAATATCCCACCCAGTCTAATCCCACTCTCCCCCTCACTCCCCGTACCCTGTAATCTCCCAACCAGTCTAATCCCACTCTCCCCCTCACTCCCCGTACCCTTTAATATCCCACCCAGTCTAATCCCACTCTCCCCCTCACTCCCCGTACACTTTAATATTCCATCCAATCTAATCCCACTCTCCCCCTCACTCCCCGTACCCTTTAATATCCCACACAGTCTAATCCCACTCTCCCGCTCCCTCCCCGCACCCTTTAATATCGCACCCAGTCTAATCCCACTCTCCCGCTCACTCCCCGCACCCTTTAATATCCCACCCAGTCTAAACCCCCTCTCCCCCTCTTTCCCCACACCCTTTAATATCCCACCCAGTCTAATCCCCCTCTCCCCCTCACTCCCCGCACCCTTTAATATTGCACCCAGTCTAATCCCACTCTCCCGCTCACTCCCCGCACCCTTTAATATCCCACCCAGTCTAATCCCCCTCTCCCCCTCTTTCCCCGCACCCTTTAATATCCCACCCAGTCTTATCCCACTCTCCCCAACACCCTTTAATATCCCACCCAGTCTAATCCCACTCTCCCCCTCACTCCCCGCACCCTTTAATATCCCACCCAGTCTAATCCCACTCTCCCCCTCACTCCCCATACACTTTAATATCCCACCCAGTCTAATCCCACTCTCCCCCTCACTCCCCGTACCCTGTAATATCCCACCCAGTCTAATCCCACTCTCTGTCACTCCCCGATACCCTTTAATATCCCACCCAGTCTAATCCCACTCTCCCCCTCACTCCCCGTACCCTTTACTATCCCACCCAGTCTAATCCCACTCTCCCCCTCACTCCCCGCACCCTTTAATATCCCACCCAGTCTAATCCCACTCTCCCCCTCACTCCCCATAGCCTTTAATATGCCACCGAGTCTAATCCCACTCTCCCCCTCACTCCCCGCACCCTTTAATATCCCTCCCAGTCTAATCCCACTCTCCCCCTCACTCCCCGCACCCTTTAATATCCCACCCAGTCTTATCCCACTCTCCCCGATACCTTTTAATATCCCACCCAGTCTAATCCCACTCTCCCCCCCACTCCCCGCACCCTTTAATATCCCACCCAGTCTAATCCCAATCTCCCCCTCACTCCCGATACCCTTTAATATCCCACCCAGACTAATCCCACTCTCCCCCTCACTCCCTGCACCCTTTAATATCCCACCCAGTCTAATCCCACTCTTCCCCTCACTCCCCGTACCCTTTAATATCCCACCCAGTCTAATCCCACTCTCCCCCTCACTCCCCGCACCCTTTAATATCCCACCCAGTCTAATCCCACTCTCCCCCCCACGCCCCGCACCCTTTAATATCCCACCCAGTCTAATCCCACTCTCCCCATCACTCCCGATACCCTTTAATATCCCACCCAGTCTAAACCCACTCTCCCCCTCACTCCCCGCACCCTTTAATATCCCACCCAGTCTAATCCCACTCTCCCCCTCACTCCCGATACCCTTTAATATCCTACCCAGTGTAAACCC
This sequence comes from Somniosus microcephalus, assembly GCF_052327205.1. Classification (NCBI taxonomy): domain Eukaryota; kingdom Metazoa; phylum Chordata; class Chondrichthyes; order Squaliformes; family Somniosidae; genus Somniosus; species Somniosus microcephalus. Next base: position 280,159,756 of record NC_140992.1, read on the forward strand.
ACTCTCCCCCTCACTCCCTGCACCCTTTAATATCCCACCCAGTCTAATCCCACTCTCCCCCTCACTCCCCGCACCCTTTAATATCCCACACAGTCTAATCCCACTCTCCCCCTCACTCCCCGCACCCTTTAATATCCCACCCAGTCTAATCCCACTCACCCCCTCACTCCCCGCACCATTTAATACCCCACCCAGTCTAATCCCACTCTCCCCCTCACTCCCCATACCCTTTAATATCCCACCCACTCTATTCCCACTCCCTGTCACTCCCCGATACCCGTTAATATCCCACCCAGTCTAATCCCACTCTCCCCCTCACTCCCGATACCCTTTAATATCCCACCCAGTCTAATCCCACTCTCCCCCTCACTCCCCGCACCCTTTAATATCCCACCCAGTCTAACCCCGCTCTCCCCCTCACTCCCCGTACCCTTTACTATCCCACCCAGTCTTATCCCACTCTCCCCCTCACTCCCCGCACCTTTTAATATCCCACCCAGTCTAATCCCACTCTCCCCCTCACTCCCCGTACCCTTTACTATCCCACCCAGTCTAATCCCACTCTCCCCCTCACTCCCCGCACCCTTTAATATCCCACCCAGTCTAATCCCACTCTCCCCCTCACTCCTAGCACCCTTTAATATCCCACCCAGTCTAATCCCACTCTCCCCCTCACTCCCCCTACCCTTTAATATCCCACCCAGTCTAATCCCACTCTCCCCCTCACTCCCCGTACCCTTTAATATCCCACCCAGTCTAATCCCACTCTCCCCCTCACTCCCCGTACCCTTTAATAACCCACCCAGTCTAATCCCACTCTCTCCCTCACTCCCCGGACCCTTTAATATCCCATCCAGTCTAATCCCACTCTCCCCCTCACTCCCCGCACCCTTTAATATCCCACCCAGTCTTATCCCACTCTCCCCCTCACTCCCCGTACCCTTTAATAACCCACCCAGTCTAATCCCACTCTCCCCCTCACTCCCCGCACCCTTTAATATCCCACCTCGTCGAATCCCTCTCTCCCCCTCACTCCCCGTACCCTTTAATATCCCACCCAGTCTAATCCCACTCTGCGCATCACTCCCCGTACCCTTTAATATCCCACCCAGTCTAAACCCACTCTCCCCCTCACTCCCCGCTCCCTTTAATATCCCACCCAGTCTAATCCCACTCTCCCCCTCACTCCCCGCACCCTTTAATATCCCACCCAGTCTAATCCCACTCTCCCCCTCACTCCCCGCACCCTTTAATATCCCACCCAGTCTAATCCCACTCTCCCCCTCACTCCCCCTACACTTTAATATCCCACCCAGTCTAATCCCACTCTCCCCCTCACTCCCCTTACCCTGTAATATCCCACCCAGTCTAATCCCACTCTCTGTCACTCCCCGATACCCTTTAATATCCCACCCAGTCTAATCCCACTCTCCCCCTCACTCCCCGTACCCTTTACTATCCCACCCAGTCTAATCCCACTCTCCCCCTCACTCCCCGTACCCTGTAATATCCCACCCAGTCTAATCCCACTCTCCCCCTCACTCCCCGCACCCTTTAATATCCCACCCAGTCTAATCCCACTCTCCCCCTCACTCCCCATAGCCTTTAATATCCCACCGAGTCTAATCCCACTCTCTGTCACTCCCCGATACCCTTTAATATCCCACCCAGTCTAATCCCACTCTCCCCCTCACTCCCCATACCCTTTAATATCCCACCCAGTCTAATCCCACTCTCCCCCTCACTCCCTGCACCATTTAATATCCCACCCAGTCTAATCCCACTCTCCCCCTCACTCCCCGCACCCTTTAATATCCCACCCAGTCTAATCCCACTCTCCCCCTCACTCCCCGCACCCTTTAATATCCCACCCAGTCTAATCCCACTCTCCCCCTCACTCCCCGTACCCTGTAATATCCCACCCAGTCTAATCCCACTCTCTGTCACTCCCCGATACCCTTTAATATCCCACCCAGTCTAATCCCACTCTCCCCCTCACTCCCCGCACCCTTTAATATCCCACCCAGTCTAATCCCACTCTCCCCCTCACTCCCCATAGCCTTTAATATCCCACCGAGTCTAATCCCACTCTCTGTCACTCCCCGATACCCTTTAATATCCCACCCAGTCTAATCCCACTCTCCCCCTCACTCCCCGCACCCTTTACTATCCCACCCAGTCTAATCCCACTCTCCCCCTCACTCCCCGCACCCTTTAATATCCCACCCAGTCTAATCCCACTCTCCCCCTCACTCCCCGATACCCTTTAATATCCCACCCAGTCTAATCCCACTCTCCCCCCCACTCCCCGCACCCTTTAATATCCCACCCAGTCTAATCCCACTCTCCCCCTCACTCCCGATACCCTTTAATATCCCACCCAGTCTAATCCCACTCTCCCCCTCACTCCCTGCACCCTTTAATATCCCACCCAGTCTAATCCCACTCTTCCCCTCACTCCCCGCACCCTTTAATATCCCACCCAGTCTAATCCCACTCTCCCCCTCACTCCCCGCACCCTTTAATATCCCACCCAGCCTAATCCCACTCTCCTCACTCCCCGTACCCTTTAATATCCCACCCAGTCTAATCCCACTCTCCCCCTCACTCCCCGTACCCTTTAATATCCTACCCAGTCTAATCCCACTCTCCTCACTCCCCGTACCCTTTAATATCCCACCCAGTCTAATCCCACTCTCCCCCTCACTCCCCGTACCCTTTAATAACCCACCCAGTCTAATCCCACTCTCCCCCTCACTCCCCGTACCCTTTAATAACCCACTCAGTCGAATCCCACTCTCCCCCTCGCTCCCCGCACCCTTTAATATCCCACCCAGTCTAATCCCACTCTCCCCTCACTCCCCATACCCTTTAATATCCCACCCAGTCTAATCCCACTCTCCTCACTCCCCGTACCCTTTAATATCCCACCCAGTCTAATCCCACTCTCCCCCTCACTCCCCGTACCCTTTAATATCCCACCCAGTCTAATCCCACTCTCCCCCTCACTCCCCGTACCCTTTAATAACCCACCCAGTCTAATGCCACTCTCCCCCTCACTCCCCGTACCCTTTAATATCCCAACCAGTCTAATCCCACTCTCCCCCTCACTCCCCGTACCCTTTAATATCCCACCCAGTCTAATCCCACTCTCCCCCTCACTCCCCGTACACTTTAATATCCCACCCAGTCTAATCCCACTCTCCCGCTCCCTCCCCGCACCCTTTAATATCGCACCCAGTCTAATCCCACTCTCCCGCTCAATCCCCGCACCCTTTAATATCCCACCCAGTCTAATCCCCCTCTCCCCCTCACTCCCCGCACCCTTTAATATCCCACCCAGTCTAATCCCCCTCTCCCCCTCACTCCCCGCACCCTTTAATATCCCACCCAGTCTAATCCCACTGTCCCCCTCACTCCCCGCACCCTTTAATATCCCACCCAGTCTAATCCCACTCTCCTCCTCACTCCCCGCACCCTTTAATATCCCACCCAGTCTAATCCCACTCTCCCCCTCACTCCCCGCACCCTTTAATATCCCACCCAGTCTTATCGCACACTCCCCAACACCCTTTAATATCCCATCCAGTCTAATCCCACTCTCCCCCTCACTCCCCGCACCCTTTAATATCCCACCCAGTCTAATCCCCCTCTCCCCCTCACTCCCCGCACCCTTTAATATCCCACCCAGTCTAATCCCCCTCTCCCCCTCACTCCCCGTACCCTTTTATATCCCACCCAGTCTTATCCCACTCTCCCCCTCACTCCCGATACCCTTTAATATCCCACCCAGTCTAATCCCATTCTCCCCCTCACTCCCTGCACCCTTTAATATCCCACCCAGTCTAATCCCACTCTCCCCCTCACTCCCGATACCCTTTAATATCCCACCCAATCTAATCCCACTCTCACCCTCACTCCCCGCACCCTTTAATATCCCACCCAGCCTAATCCCACTCTCCCCCTCACTCCCCGCACCCTTTAATATCCCACCCAATCCAATCCCACTCTCCCACTCACTCCCCGCGCCCTTTAATATCCCACCCAGTCTAATCCCACTCTCCCCCTCACTCCCTGCACCCTTTAATATCCCACCCAGTCTAATCCCACTCTCCCCCTCACTCCCCGTACCCTTTAATATCCCACCCAGTCTAATCCCACTCTCTGTCACTCCCCGATACCCTTTAATATCCCACCCAGTCTAATCCCACTCTCCCCCTCACTCCCCACACCCTGTAATATCCCACCCAGTCTAATCCCACTCTCCCCCTCACTCCCCGTACCCTTTAATATCCCACCCAGTCTAATCCCACTCTCCCCCTCACTCCCCGTACCCTTTAATATCCCACCCAGTCTAATCCCACTCTCCCCCTCACACCCCACACCCTGTAATATCCCACCCAGTCTAATCCCACTCTCCCCCTCACTCCCCGATACCCTTTAATATCCCACCCAGTCTAATCCCACTCTCCCCCCCACTCCCCGCACCCTTTAATATCCCACCCAGTCTAATCCCACTCTCCCCCTCACTCCCGATACCCTTTAATATCCCACCCAGTCTAATCCCACTCTCCCCCTCACTCCCCGCACCCTTTAATATCCCACCCAGCCTAATCCCACTCTCCTCACTCCCCGTACCCTTTAATATCCCACCCAGTCTAATCCCACTCTCCCCCTCACTCCCCGTACCCTTTAATATCCTACCCAGTCTAATCCCACTCTCCTCACTCCCCGTACCCTTTAATATCCCACCCAGTCTAATCCCACTCTCCCCCTCACTCCCCGTACCCTTTAATAACCCACCCAGTCTAATCCCACTCTCCCCCTCACTCCCCGTACCCTTTAATAACCCACTCAGTCGAATCCCACTCTCCCCCTCGCTCCCCGCACCCTTTAATATCCCACCCAGTCTAATCCCACTCTCCCCTCACTCCCCATACCCTTTAATATCCCACCCAGTCTAATCCCACTCTCCTCACTCCCCGTACCCTTTAATATCCCACCCAGTCTAATCCCACTCTCCCCCTCACTCCCCGTACCCTTTAATATCCCACCCAGTCTAATCCCACTCTCCCCCTCACTCCCCGTACCCTTTAATAACCCACCCAGTCTAATGCCACTCTCCCCCTCACTCCCCGTACCCTTTAATATCCCAACCAGTCTAATCCCACTCTCCCCCTCACTCCCCGTACCCTTTAATAACCCACCCAGTCTAATCCCACTCTCCCCCTCACTCCCCGTACACTTTAATATCCCACCCAGTCTAATCCCACTCTCCCGCTCCCTCCCCGCACCCTTTAATATCGCACCCAGTCTAATCCCACTCTCCCGCTCAATCCCCGCACCCTTTAATATCCCACCCAGTCTAATCCCCCTCTCCCCCTCACTCCCCGCACCCTTTAATATCCCACCCAGTCTAATCCCCCTCTCCCCCTCACTCCCCGCACCCTTTAATATCCCACCCAGTCTAATCCCACTCTCCCCCTCACTCCCCGCACCCTTTAATATCCCACCCAGTCTAATCCCACTCTCCCCCTCACTCCCCGCACCCTTTAATATCCCACCCAGTCTAATCCCCCTCTCCCCCTCACTCCCCGCACCCTTTAATATCCCACCCAGTCTAATCCCCCTCTCCCCCTCACTCCCCGTACCCTTTTATATCCCACCCAGTCTTATCCCACTCTCCCCCTCACTCCCGATACCCTTTAATATCCCACCCAGTCTAATCCCATTCTCCCCCTCACTCCCTGCACCCTTTAATATCCCACCCAGTCTAATCCCACTCTCCCCCTCACTCCCGATACCCTTTAATATCCCACCCAATCTAATCCCACTCTCACCCTCACTCCCCGCACCCTTTAATATCCCACCCAGTCTAATCCCACTCTCCCCCTCACTCCCCGCACCCTTTAATATCCCACCCAGCCTAATCCCACTCTCCCCCTCACTCCCCGCACCCTTTAATATCCCACCCAATCCAATCCCACTCTCCCCCTCACTCCCCGCGCCCTTTAATATCCCACCCAGTCTAATCCCACTCTCCCCCTCACTCCCTGCTCCCTTTAATATCCCACCCAGTCTAATCCCACTCTCCCCCTCACTCCCGATACCCTTTAATATCCCACCCAGTCTAATCCCACTCTCCCCCTCACTCCCCGCACCCTTTAATATCCCACCCAGTCTAATCCCACTCTCCCCCTCACTCCCCGCACCCTTTAATATCCCACCCAGTCTAATCCCACTCTCCCCCTCACTCCCCGTACCCTGTAATATCCCACCCACTCTAATCCCACTCTCTGTCACTCCCCGATACCCTTTACTATCCCACCCAGTCTAATCCCACTCTCCCCCTCACTCCCCGTACCCTTTAATATCCCACCGAGTCTAATCCCACTCTCTGTCACTCCCCGTACCCTTTAATATCCCACCCAGTCAATCCCACTCTCCCCCTCACTCCCCATACCCTTTAATATCCCAGCCAGTCTAATCCCACTCTCCCCCTCACTCCCTGAACCCTTTAATATCCCACCCAGTCTAATCCCACTCTCCCCCTCACTCCCCACACTCTTTAATATCCCACCCAGTCTAATCCCACTCGCCTGCTGCATAAGAACATAAAAATAGGAGCAGGAGTTGGCCATTTGGCCCCTTTAGCCTGCTCCGCCATTCAGTAAGATCATGGCTGATATAATTTTGGCCTCAACTCCACCTTTCTGCCTGTTCCCCATAATCCTTGACTCCCCCATAGTTCAAATATCTGTCTATCTCAGCCTTGAATATATTCAATGACTCCGCCTCCTCTGGGGTAGAGAATTCCAAAGATTCACGACCCTCTGAGAGAAGAAATTCCTCCTCCTCTCCATCTTAAATGGGCGACCCCTTATTCTGAAACTATGCCCCCTCATTCTAGATTCCCCCATGAGGGGAAACATCCTCTCTGCATCTACCCTGTCAATCCCCGTCAGAATCTTATATGTTTCAATAAGATCACCTCTCATTCTTCTAAACTCGGGCAGCACAGTGGCATAGTGGTTAGCATTGTTGCCTCACAGCACTAGGGACCTGGGTTCTAAATCCGGCCTCGGGTGACTGTCTGTGTGGAGTTTGCACATTCTCCCCGTGTTTGCGTGGGTTTTCTCCGGGTGCTCAGGTTTCCTCCCACATTCCAAAGATGTGAGGTTGATTGGCCATGATAAAAATTGGCCCTTAGATTAGGGGGGATTAAATACGTGGGGTTATGGGGATAGGGCTTGGGTGGGATGGCTGTCGGTGGAGGGACTGGGTGCTAGGGTTTGGATGATCAGCCATGATCTTGTTGAATGGCGGAGCAGGGACGAATGGCCTACTCCTGCTCCTATCTTCTATGTTTCTATGTAACTCCAATGCGTATAGGCTTAACCTATCATTATACATCAACTTAGTGAATCGTCTCTGAACTGCCTCCAATGCAAGTATATCCCTCCTTAAATAAGGAAACCAAAACTGTACGCAGTACTCCAGGTGTGGTCTCACCAACGCCCTGTACAGTTGTAGCAGGACTTCCCTACTTTTGTACTCCATCCCCCTTGCTGTACCTGCAGGCTAACTTTTGTGTTTCATGTACGAGGACCCCCAGATCCCTCTGTATCGCAGTATTCTGTAGTGTCCATTTAAATAATATTTTGCTTTTCTATTCTTCCTAACAAAGTGGATAACCCCACATTTCCCCACATTATACTCCATCTGCCAAATGTTTGCCCACTCACTTAACCTGTCTATATCCCTTTGCAGATTCTTTGTGGCCTCCTCACAACTTGCTTTCCCACCTATCTTTGTATAATCAGCAAATTTGGCTACAGTACACTCGGTCCCTTCATCCAAGTCATGAATATAGATTGTAAATAGTTGAGGCCCCAGCACTGATCCCTGTGGCACCCCACTAGTTATAGTTTGCCAACCTGAAAATTACCCATTTATCCCGACTCTCTGTTTTCTGTTAGTTAGCTAATTCTCTGCCCATGCTAATATATTACCCCCAACCCAGTGAGCTCTTAACTTGTGCAGTAACCCTTTATGTGGCACCTTATCGAATGCCTTCTGGAAATCCAAATACACGACATCTACTGGTTCCCCTTTATCCACCCTGCTCGTTACATCCTCAAAGAACTCTAATAAAATTGTCAAACACGATTTCATAAAACCATGTTGACTCTGCTTGATTGTATTATGATTTTCTAAATGTCCTGCACTACTTCCTTAATAATGGACTCCAGCATTTTCCCAATGACAGATGTTAGGCTAACTGGCCTACAGTTTCCTGCTTTCTGTCTCCCTCCTTTCTTGAATAGGGGAGTTACATTTGCAGTACTCCAATCCGCTGGGACCTCGCCAGAATCCAGGGAATTTTGGAAGATTACAACCAATGCATCCACTAACTCTGTAGCCACTTCTTTTAAGACCCTAGGATGCAGGCCATCAGGTCCAGGGGACTTGTCAGCCTTTAATCCCATTAGTTTGCCTAATACTTTTTCTCTAGTGATAGAGATTGTTTTAAGTTCCTCCCTCCGTTCCGCCCCTTGATTTTCCACTATTATTGAGATGCTTTTAGTGTCTTCTCCCGTGAAGACCGATAAAATATTTGTCCAAAGTCTCGGCCATTTCCTTGTTTCCCATTATTAATTCCCCAGTCTCATCCTCTAAGGGACCAACATTTACTTTAGCTACTCTCTTCCTTTTTATATACTTGTAGAAGCTCTTACTGTCTGTTTTTATATTTCTTGCTAGTTTACTCCCATAATCTATTTTCTCCCTATTCACTCCCCGTACCCTTCAATATCCCATCCAATCTAATCCTACTCTCCCGCTCACTCTCCATACCCTCCTTGGCACCTCCTCTTCCTTATCCACTCGCGGCCTCTGAGGGACATGATCGATAGGGAAGAGTCAGCTCCCGAAGTATTCAGACAGCCCCCAGCTCCATCTCCCAGCTACTTCTCTCGACCCCACGGCCAGCCCCGTGCTGTCACACTGGTTTGCCACATCGAGTCCTGGACAAGCCACAATTTCCTTCAGCTGAGCTTCACCAAGAGTGAAGCCTTGGACATGGGAGGTTGTCACTGACTTCGAAACTCCCAGGCCTCACGCGGATTCAACAAGGTCATGTGAAACCTCGAGATCAAATCCCACAGCCGCTCCATCACCAAGACCACTAATTTCCACCTCGCCACCTTTGCCCACCTGTGACCTTCCCTCAGCACCCACACACCCCCACTGCAGAAACCCTGATCCCTTCTTCGTCACCTCCAGCTTTGATTATTCTGACACTGCTGTTCCTCAAACTCCGATGTATCCACATTGCTGCTGTCCTTAGTCCCGCACTGGCTCCGCTCCCTGTCCCGCACTGGCTCCGCTCCCTGTCCCGCACTGGCCCCGTTCCCTGTCCCGCACTGGCTCCGCTCCCTGTCCCGCACTGGCCCCGCTCCCTGTCCCGCACTGGCCCCGTTCCCTGTCCTGCACTGGCCCCGTTCCCTGTCCCCCACTGGCTCCGCTCCCTGTCCCGCACTGGCCCCGCTCCCTGTCCTGCATTGGTCCCACTCCCTGTCCTGGCTCCCTGTCCCGCACTGGCTCCGTTCCCTGGCCCGCACTGGCCCCGTTCCCTGTCCCGCACTGGCCCCGTTCCCTGTCCCGCACTGGCCCCGTTCCCTGTCCCGCACTGGCTCCGCTCCCTGTCCCGCACTGGCCCCGTTCCCTGTCCCGCACTGGCCCCGTTCCCTGTCCCGCACTGGCTCCGCTCCCTGTCCCGCACTGGCCCCGTTCCCTGTCCCGCACTGGCCCCGTTCCCTGTCCTGCACTGGCCCCGCTCCCTGTCCCGCACTGGCTCCGTTCCCTGTCCCGCACTGGCCCCGCTCCCTGTCCCGCACTGGCCCCGTTCCCTGTCCCGCACTGGCCCCGCTCCCTGTCCCGCACTGGCTCCGCTCCCTGTCCCGCACTGGCCCCGTTCCGTCCCGCACTGGCTCCGCTCCCTGTCCCGCACTGGCTCCGCTCCCTGTCCCGCACTGGCCCCGCTCCCTGTCCCGCACTGGCCCCGCTCCCTGTCCCGCACTGGCCCCGTTCCCTGTCCCACACTGGCCCCGCTCCCTGTCCCGCACTGGCCCCGCTCCCTGTCCCGCACTGGCCCCGCTCCCTGTCCCGCACTGGCTCCGCTCCCTGTCCCGCACTGGCTCCGTTCCCTGTCCCGCACTGGCCCCGCTCCCTGTCCCGCACTGGCTCCGTTCCCTGTCCCGCACTGGCTCCGTTCCCTGTCCCGCACTGGCCCCGCTCCCTGTCCCGCACTGGCCCCGTTCCCTGTCCCGCACTGGCCCCGTTCCCTGTCCCGCACTGGCTCCGTTCCCTGTCCCGCACTGGCCCCGTTCCCGGTCCTGCATTGGTCCCGCTCCCTGTCCCGCACTGGCTCCGTTCCCTGTCCCGCACTGGCTCCGCTCCCTGTCCCGCACTGGCTCCGTTCCCTGTCCCGCACTGGCCCCGTTCCCTGTCCTGCATTGGTCCCGCTCCCTGTCCCGCACTGGCTCCGTTCCCTGTCCCGCACTGGCTCCGCTCCCTGTCCCGCACTGGCCCCGTTCCCTGTCCCGCACTGGCCCCGTTCCCTGTCCCGCACTGGCTCCGCTCCCTGTCCCGCACTGGCTCCGTTCCCTGTCCCGCACTGGCTCCGTTCCCTGTCCCGCACTGGCCCCGTTCCCTGTCCTGCATTGGTCCCACTCCCTGTCCCGGCTCCCTGTCCCGCACTGGCTCCGTTCCCTGTCCCGCACTGGCCCCGTTCCCTGTCCCGCACTGGCCCCGTTCCCTGTCCCGCACTGGCCCTCTTCCCTGTCCCGCACTGGCTCCGCTCCCTGTCCCGCACTGGCCCCGTTCCCTGTCCCGCACTGGCCCCGTTCCCTGTCCCGCACTGGCTCCGCTCCCTGTCCCGCACTGGCCCCGTTCCCTGTCCCGCACTGGCCCCGTTCCCTGTCCCGCACTGGCCCCGCTCCCTGTCCCGCACTGGCTCCGTTCCCTGTCCCGCACTGGCTCCGCTCCCTGTCCCGCACTGGCCCCGTTCCCTGTCCCGCACTGGCCCCGTTCCCTGTCCCGCACTGGCTCCGCTCCCTGTCCCGCACTGGCTCCGTTCCCTGTCCCGCACTGGCCCCGTTCCCTGTCCCGCACTGGCCCCGTTCCCTGTCCTGCATTGGTCCCACTCCCTGTCCCGGCTCCCTGTCCCGCACTGGCTCCGTTCCCTGTCCCGCACTGGCCCCGTTCCCTGTCCCGCACTGGCCCCGTTCCCTGTCCCGCACTGGCCCTGTTCCCTGTCCCGCACTGGCTCCGCTCCCTGTCCCGCACTGGCCCCGTTCCCTGTCCCGCACTGGCCCCGTTCCCTGTCCCGCACTGGCTCCGCTCCCTGTCCCGCACTGGCCCCGTTCCCTGTCCTGCACTGGCCCCGTTCCCTGTCCCGCACTGGCCCCGCTCCCTGTCCCGCACTGGCTCCGTTCCCTGTCCCGCACTGGCCCCGCTCCCTGTCCCGCACTGGCCCCGTTCCCTGTCCCGCACTGGCCCCGCTCCCTGTCCCGCACTGGCTCCGCTCCCTGTCCCGCACTGGCTCCGCTCCCTGTCCCGCACTGGCTCCGCTCCCTGTCCCGCACTGGCCCCGCTCCCTGTCCCGCACTGGCCCCGCTCCCTGTCCCGCACTGGCCCCGCTCCCTGTCCCGCACTGGCCCCGTTCCCTGTCCCGCACTGGCCCCGCTCCCTGTCCCGCACTGGCCCCGCTCCCTGTCCCGCACTGGCCCCGCTCCCTGTCCCGCACTGGCTCCGTTCCCTGTCCCGCACTGGCCCCGCTCCCTGTCCCGCACTGGCTCCGTTCCCTGTCCCGCACTGGCTCCGTTCCCTGTCCCGCACTGGCCCCGCTCCCTGTCCCGCACTGGCCCCGTTCCCTGTCCCGCACTGGCCCCGCTCCCTGTCCCGCACTGGCCCCGTTCCCTGTCCCGCACTGGCCCCGCTCCCTGTCCCGCACTGGCTCCGTTCCCTGTCCCGCACTGGCCCCGTTCCCTGTCCCGCACTGGCTCCGTTCCCTGTCCCGCACTGGCCCCGTTCCCTGTCCTGCATTGGTCCCGCTCCCTGTCCCGCACTGGCTCCATTCCCTGTCCCGCACTGGCTCCGCTCCCTGTCCCGCACTGGCTCCGTTCCCTGTCCCGCACTGGCCCCGTTCCCTGTCCCGCACTGGCTCCGCTCCCTGTCCCGCACTGGCTCCGTTCCCTGTCCCGCACTGGCCCCGCTCCCTGTCCTGCATTGGTCCCGCTCCCTGTCCCGCACTGGGTCCTCTCGATCATCACTACTGTGTTCCTACTGGACATCCTGTCAATTTAAAAGTTTAACATTTTAAAAAATTAATATCGAAAATCCCATCCTTGTTTTCAAATCCCTCCATGACCTCGCTCCTCCCTATCTCTGTAACCTTCTCCAACCCCACAACCCTCCGAGATCTCTGCGCTCCTCCAACTCTGGCCTCTGGCACATTCCCGATTTCCATTGCTCCACCATTGGTGGCCGTGCCTTCAGCTGCCTGGGCCCTAAAGCTCTGGAATTGCCTCCCTAAACCTCTCCGTCTCTCTTTCCTCCTTTAAGACGCTCCTTAAAACCCACCTCTTTGACCAAGCTTTAGGTCACCTGTCCTAATATCTCCTGTGGCCCGATGTCCAATTGTTCTGATTTACATTTCTGCAGTGACTTGTGGCGTTTTCCTACGTTAGAGGCGCTGTATAAATGCAAGTTGTTGTCTTTCAGCCACATTAAATTTAAAATCTTGTCCTCATCTTCAAGCCCCCCCAGACCTCGCTCTCCCTTCCGCACCCTTCGCTCTCCTGACTCTAGCCTCTTGTTGCTCTCCCCCTCCGTCCGTCCCACCATTGTTGTCGGAGCCTAGCCCTGTTCCCTCGGACTCTGACTGGGAGACGACTGGATGTTGTTGGAGGGATGTAGGTTTCTTCCTGGGATGGGCCGAATGGCCTCCCTCCTCCTTGTCTATCTTGTGCTGTGACCTATTCCAAAGTCAGGCGCCAGGAATGTTCAGTGTTAACCTGCTGCGCCGTCAGGGGAGACTCTCGTTAGTTTAAACAGCGCTGATAGTTCTGATAATTGGAGTTGGTGTGACTTGGCTGAAGCTGACCTGATCCACGAGTGCTGGATAAAATCTGGGGCTGTACAGCATGCTGACTCGGATTAAACTCAGGGCCCTCCAGACCTGGAAATGTTGGGGTGAGATTCGGGAGTATAAACAGTGCGAGAGATTGCAACCTCAGTTAGTTTGTCAATTGTTTTATTTCAGAGAGAGAGACAGATTACATTTTGATAGCAGAACGAAGATTTATTCCCAATAAGTGATCAATCTTGTTAAATCAAAGGCATCCACAAATATGGGGTCAAAATTCATTAATCCCATAATTAAAAAATATTAACTTCTTACAAGAGAAATTACTGATTTAAAATGAAATACAAACAGAGAATGCTAGAAATAAACAGCAGGTGCATCAGCATTGGGGCATTTATGGGTTGGGTTGAGATCAGTTCTAACTACAGAACGTTTCTCTTTTCCAGGGGCAGGGGCCCGTTTTGCTCAGCCTCCATCAGAAAGGGATGTAGACGCAGTCGGAAGGATTCAGCAACCCGTGCCCAGGATCATTTCAGGACTGGGGGGACTGAGTAATGGAGAAAGCCTCCAGATGTTGGAGAGGACTGAGGGTGGGGCGAGGTTCCAGCCCAACAGTGGAATGAAATGTATGGGTACGGTTGGAGGAAGCACAGGATCGGAGAGCACAAGAACAAAAATCCACACCCTCGTACAAAGGTAGAGATCAGAGAGCGAACTGTTCCCCAAGGAGAGCAGAGATTCCATCCCAAGGGAGTTTATTTGGGGCTGACTGACACCTTTGAAAGGAGCTGGATTGATATCTGTTGGGAAAGAGGGACTGAGGGTCAGAGAGAGATTGACAGCACCACTTCATTTTCTTTCACTGGAGGAACTGCGTGTCCCTTGAAGTAGGGGCAGGTGGAGGGGAGGGAAGGAATCCCATCGTGGAATGGACTCTCAGCAGATGGAGCAGGACTAATGGGCTGTGTGGCCTCTCCTCAATCTATGGGGTGGGTAGAGTGGGCAGAGAGTTCCGCGGTGGGGCCGACAGACGGCAGAACACGCAGATGGTCAGCAGCTCCGAGTCGTCCTCGTAGCAGTTGGAGAATGGCTTCCCGCACTGGGTACACTGCGGAGAGGAGGAGAGACATCATCAGCAGCTAGGGCACCGGGCGCGCACACACACACACACACACACACACACACACTACACACACACCACACACTACACACACAACACACACGCTCACACTACACACACACACTACACACACACCACACACAACACACACACACTACACACACACTACACACACACACACTACACACACAACACACACGCTCACTACACACACACACACCACACACTCACAAACTACACACACTCACTACACACACACTACACACACTACACACACACACACTACACACACACAAACACACTACACACACACCACACTACACACACACACTACACACGCACACTACACACACACACATATATACTGTAATATATTTCTCCAATTCCCTTTTGAAAGTTTCTATTGAATCTGCTTCCACCGCCCTTTCAGGCAGCGCGTTCCAGATCACAACAACTTGCTGTAAAAACATTCTCCTCCTCTCCCCCCTGGTTCTTTTGCCAATCACCTTCACTCTGTGTCCTCTGGTTACCGACCCTCCTGCCACTGGAAACAGTTTCTACTTATTTACTCTGTCAAAACCCTTCATCAATTTGAACACCTCTATTAAATCTCCCCTTAACCTTCTTTGCTCCAAGAAGAACAACCCCAGCTTCTGCCATCTTTTCACATAAGAACATAAGAAATAGGAGCAGGAGTCGGCCATTCGGCCCCTCGAGCCTGCTCCGCCATTCAATAAGATCATGGCTGATCTTCGACCTCAACTCCACTTTCCTGCCCGATCTCCATATCCCTCGATTCCCCTAGAGTCCAAAAATCTATCGCTCTCTGTCTTGAATATACTCAACGACTGAGCCTCCACAGCCCTCTGGGGCAGAGAATTCCAAAGATTCACAACCCTCTGAGTGAAGAAATTTCTCCTCATCTCAGTATTAAATGGCCCACCCCTTATCCTGAGACTATGCCCCCTAGTTCTAGACACTCCAGCCAGGGGAAACAACCTCTCAGCATCTGCCCTGTCAATCCCCTTCAGAATATTATATGTTTCAGTGAGATCATCTCTCATTCTTCTAAACTCCAGAGAGTATCGGCCCATTCTACACAATCTCTCCTCATAGGACAGCCCTCTCACCCCAGGGATCAATCTAGTGAACCTTCGTTACACCGCCTCCAAGGCAAGTATATCCTTCCTTAGATAAGGAGACCAAAAACTGTGCACAGTACTCCCGGTGTGGTCTCACCAAGGCCCTGTACAATTGGAGCAAGACTTCCTCACTCTTATACTCCAACCCCCTTGCAATAAACGCCAACAGCCATTTGCCATCCTAATTGCTTGCTGTACCTGCATGCTAACTTTCTGCGTTTCCTGTACGAGGACACCTAAATCTCTCTGAACACCAACATTTAATAGCTTCTCACCATTTAAAAAATATTCTGTTTTTCTATTCTTCCTACCAAAGTGAATAACCTCACATTTCCCCAGATTATACTCCATCTGCCACCTTACTGCCCACTCACTTAACCTGTCTATATCCCTTTGCAGCCTCTTTGTGTCCTCGCAGCTTACTTTCTCACCTAGCTTTATAACGTCCGCAAACTTGGATACATTACACTCGGTCCCTTCATCCAATAATATAGATTGTAAATAGCTGATTCCCCAGAACTGATCCCTGTGGCACCCCACTAGTTACAGCCTGCCAACTGGAAAATTACCCATTTATCCCTACTCTGTTTTATGTTTGTTAACCAATCCTCTATCCATGCCAATATATTATCCTCAGCCCCATGTGCCCTTATCTTGCATAACAACCTTTTATTGAATGCCTTTTGGAATTCCAAATATACTACATCCACTGGTTCTCCTTTATCTACCCTGCTAGTCACATCCTCAAAAAACTCTAATAAATTTGTCAAACACAATTTCCCTTTCATAAACCCATGCTGACTCTGCCTAATCATGTTATGATTTTCTCAGTGCCCTGATCCCACTTCCTTAACAATGGATTCCAGCATTTTCCCGAGGACTGATGTCAGGCTAACTGGCCTGTAGTTCCCGGCTTTCTCTCTCCCCCCTTTCTTGAATAACTGAAGGCCTGTATCCCTGGAACCATTCTAGTAAATCTCCTCCGCACCCTCTCCAAGGCCTTGACATCCTTCCTAAAGTGTGGTGCCCAGAATTGGACACAACACTCCAGCTGAGGCCGAACCAGTGATTTATACAGGTTTAGCGTCACTCCCTTGCTTCTGTACTCTCTGCCTCGATTAATAAAGCCCAGGATTCAGTTGGTTTTTTAACAGCCTTCTCGACTTGCGATTAGCAGCAGGAACTCAGGCGGGTTTTCCGCTCCCTAGTCCAGAGCACTGAGGCCAGTGTTAGATCCCTGCTCCTCCACCATCGACAGCCGAGACGGCAGGGATCGGCAATGGGATATGGAATGCCCCCAGCCTGCGAGAATCAGATACCGTTACTACTGATGTACCGAGGCAGTCTGAAGATTTACCGTGAAATTACTGTCAGTCTGATAATAAATCCCCCTTCGCACAGGAAGGGAGCGAACCCCTGAACTAAACAGGGTGAGGGGGGCGACCCCTGAACTAAACAGGGTGAGGGGGGCGACCCCTGAACTAAACAGGGTGAGGGGGGCGACCCCTGAACTAAACGGGGAGAAGGGATCGACCCCTGAACTATACAGGGAGAAGGGCTCGACCCCTGAACTAAACGGGGAGAAGGGATCGACCCCTGAACTATACAGGGAGAAGGGATCGACCCCTGAACTAAACAGGGAGAAGGGATCGACCCCTGAACTAAATGGGGAGAAGGGATCGACCCCTGAACTAAATGGGGAGAAGGGAGCGACCCCTGAACTATACAGGGAGAAGGGAGCGACCCCTGAACTAAATGGGGAGAAGGGATCGACCCCTGAACTACACAGGGAGAAGGGAGCGACCCCTGAACTACACAGGGAGAAGGGAGCGACCCCTGAACTATACAGGGAGAAGGGATCGACCCCTGAACTAAACAGGGAGAAGGGAGCAACCCCTGAACTAAATGGGGAGAAGGGATCGACCCCTGAACTAAATGGGGAGAAGGGAGCGACCCCTGAACTATACAGGGAGAAGGGAGCGACCCCTGAACTAAATGGGGAGAAGGGATCGACCCCTGAACTAAATGGGGAGAAGGGATCGACCCCTGAACTAAACAGGGAGAAGGGAGCGACCCCTGAACTAAATGGGGAGAAGGGAGCGAACCCCTGAACTAAACGGGGAGAAGGGATCGACCCCTGAACTAAACGGGGAGAAAGGAGCGACCCCTGAACTAAACGGGGAGAAGGGAGCGACCCCTGAACTAAACGGGGAGAAAGGAGCGACCCCTGAACTAAACGGGGAGAAGGGATCGACCCCTGAACTATACAGGGAGAAGGGATCGACCCCTGAACTAAATGGGGAGAAGGGATCGACCCCTGAACTAAACGGGGAGAAGGGAGCGACCCCTGAACTAAATGGGGAGAAGGGATCGACCCCTGAACTATACAGGGAGAAGGGAGCGACCCCTGAACTAAATGGGGAGAAGGGATCGACCCCTGAACTATACAGGGAGAAGGGATCGACCCCTGAACTAAACAGGGTGAGGGGGGCGACCCCTGAACTATACAGGGAGAAGGGATCGACCCCTGAACTATACAGGGAGAAGGGATCGACCCCTGAACTAAACAGGGTGAGGGGGGCGACCCCTGAACTATACAGGGAGAAGGGATCGACCCCTGAACTAAATGGGGAGAAGGGATCGACCCCTGAACTATACAGGGAGAAGGGAGCGACCCCTGAACTAAATGGGGAGAAGGGATCGACCCCTGAACTATACAGGGAGAAGGGATCGACCCCTGAACTAAACGGGGAGAAGGGATCGACCCCTGAACTATACAGGGAGAAGGGAGCGACCCCTGAACTAAATGGGGAGAAGGGATCGACCCCTGAACTACACAGGGAGAAGGGAGCGACCCCTGAACTAAACGGGGAGAAGGGATCGACCCCTGAACTATACAGGGAGAAGGGAGCGACCCCTGAACTAAATGGGGAGAAGGGATCGACCCCTGAACTAAACGGGGAGAAGGGAGCGACCCCTGAACTACACAGGGAGAAGGGAGCGACCCCTGAACTAAACGGGGAGAAGGGATCGACCCCTGAACTATACAGGGAGAAGGGAGCGACCCCTGAACTAAACGGGGAGAAGGGATCGACCCCTGAACTAAATGGGGAGAAGGGATCGACCCCTGAGCTAAATGGGGAGAAGGGATCGACCCCTGAACTAAACGGGGAGAAGGGATCGACCCCTGAACTAAATGGGGAGAAGGGAGCGACCCCTGAACTAAATGGGGAGAAGGGATCGACCCCTGAGCTAAATGGGGAGAAGGGATCGACCCCTGAACTAAACGGGGAGAAGGGATCGACCCCTGAACTAAATGGGGAGAAGGGATCGACCCCTGAACTATACAGGGAGAAGGGATCGACCCCTGAACTAAATGGGGAGAAGGGATCGACCCCTGAACTAAATGGGGAGAAGGGATCGACCCCTGAACTATACAGGGAGAAGGGATCGACCCCTGAACTAAATGGGGAGAAGGGATCGACCCCTGAACTATACAGGGAGAAGGGATCGACCCCTGAACTAAATGGGGAGAAGGGATCGACCCCTGAACTAAATGGGGAGAAGGGATCGACCCCTGAACTAAACGGGGAGAAGGGATCGACCCCTGAACTATACAGGGAGAAGGGATCGACCCCTGAACTAAACAGGGAGAAGGGAGCGACCCCTGAACTAAATGGGGAGAAGGGATCGACCCCTGAACTAAATGGGGAGAAGGGAGCGACCCCTGAACTATACAGGGAGAAGGGAGCGACCCCTGAACTAAATGGGGAGAAGGGATCGACCCCTGAACTAAATGGGGAGAAGGGATCGACCCCTGAACTAAACAGGGAGAAGGGAGCGACCCCTGAACTAAATGGGGAGAAGGGATCGACCCCTGAACTAAATGGGGAGAAGGGAGCGACCCCTGAACTATACAGGGAGAAGGGAGCGACCCCTGAACTAAACGGGGAGAAGGGAGCGACCCCTGAACTATACAGGGAGAAGGGATCGACCCCTGAACTAAATGGGGAGAAGGGATCGACCCCTGAACTAAATGGGGAGAAGGGAGCGACCCCTGAACTAAATGGGGAGAAGGGATCGACCCCTGAACTAAACGGGGAGAAGGGATCGACCCCTGAACTAAATGGGGAGAAGGGATCGACCCCTGAACTAAATGGGGAGAAGGGATTGGACCCCAAACCTGGACAATTTTCACCCCATGTCCCTTCCGCTGGGCTTTGACGACTGGAATCTGCTCCAGTTTTTCAATATTCCATAACCGCACAGTAGAATCCTGGAAAAACAGGAAAACATGAAAAAGAACAACTTAGAAACTGCAACTGAAGGTTTTAGTAATAGAGCTCACTTTGTGAAAATTAAAGCCAGCAACACCTGATCAGTGATGGAGAGAGTCCAACGGCGCCCCTCTGGATATCAGCGATCGGATAGTGGCCGAACATTATGGTACTGGACTATTTTTTAAAAATTCATTCATGGGATGTGGGTGTCGCTGGCAAGGCCAGCTTTTATTGCCCATCCCTAGTTGCCCTTGAGAAGGTGGTGGTGAGGCGCTTTCTTGAACCGCTGCAGTCCGTGTGGTGAAGGTGCTCCCACAGTGCTGTTAGGGAGAGAGTTCCGGGATTTTGACCCAGCAACGATGAAGGAACGGCCGATATATTTCCAAGTCATGATGATGTATGACTTGGAGGGGAATTTGGAGGTGGTGGTGTTCCCATGCGCCTGCTGCCCTTGTCCTTCTAGGTGGTAGAGGTCGCGGGTTTGCGAGGTGCTGCCGAAGAAGCCTTGGCGAGTTGCTGCAGTGCATCTTGTAGATGGTACACACTGCAGCCACGGTACGCCGGTGGTGGAGGGAGTGAATGCTTAAGGTGGCGGACGGGGTGCCAATCAAGCGGGCTGCTTTGTTCCTGGATGGTGCCGAGCTTCTTGAGTGTTGTTGGAGCTGCACTCATCCAGGCAAGTGGAGAGTATTCCATCACACTCCTGACTTGTGCCTTGTAGATGGTGGAGAGGCTTTGTGAGACCACACCTGGAGTATTGTGGACAGTTTTGGTCTCCTTACCTAAGGAAGGATATACTTGCCATAGAGGGAGTGCAACGAAGGTTCACCAGACTGATTCCTGGGATGGGGGGATTGTCCTATGAGGACAGATTGAGTAGACTCGGCCTATATTCTCTAGAGTTTAGAAGAATGAGAGGTGTAAAATGTATAAAATTCTTACAGGGCTTGACAGGGTAGATGCAGGGAGGATGTTTCCCCTGGCTGGGGAGTCTAGAACCAGGGGTCACAGTCTCAGAATAAGGGGTCGGCCATTTAGGACTGAGATGAGGAGGAATTTCTTCACTCAGAGGGTGGTGAATGTTTGGAATTCTCTGCCCCAGAGGGCTGTGGAGGCTCAGTCGTTGAGTATATTCAGAGATCGATAGATTTTTGGATATTAAGGGAATCAAGGGATATGGAGATCCGGCGGGAAAGTGGAGTTGAGGTCGAAGATCAGTCATGATCTTATTGAATGGCGGAGCAGGCTCGAGGGGCCGTGTGGCCAACTCCTGCTCCTATTTCTTATGTTCTTAAATCCCAGGGACGCGGAGATCTGGCTGAATTTAACGGCAGGACCTCATTATCATTTTCTAATTCTGTTTTCCGCCCGGCAGATGGTCAGATTGACCAGCTGACCAGTGGGAAAGTCTCTGGCAGGAGTCTGCAGCCATGGACCGTTGGGGAATGTTCCCTTGGGAAGCGTAGCTCGGGATTCGGGATTTTATGGATTCGAAACTGGACTGAAATCACGACATTCGGGCCACTGTACATAGTGTGAATTTGCACTGTGGGTAGGACGAGGGTTTTTAATCACGATTCTCACTGATTTTTCTAATAATTTACCTATAACCCACAAATAAAGTAAGTGGGCAGAATCGGGGGGGAGGGGGTGGTGAGACCCCAGCAACCGGGAGGGGCAGGGGTTAGCTGATCATGGGAGGGAGGGTGGGATCGGAAGTCACGGGGAGGAGGGGGGATCGGGGGTCACGAGGAGGGGGGATCGGGGGTCACAGGGAGGGAGGGGGGTCAGAGGTCACAGGGGTTTGGCCGATCGCAGGGTGGGAGTGGGTCGGGGGAGGGAGGGGGCCAGGGATCATGAGGAGGGATGGGGGTCAGCCGATCGTGGAGAGGGAGGGGCTCGGGGGTCGCGTGGAGGAGGGGAAATCGGGGGTCACGGGGAGGGAGGGTGGGTCGGTGGTCGCGGGGAGTGATGGATTCGGGGGTCGTGGAGAGAGAGGGCGTCGTGGGGAGGTGGGATTGGGGGTCACGGGGTGGGGGAGCCGGGGGTCGCAGGGAGGGAGTGCGAGATCGAGGGTCACGGGGAGGGTGGGGGTCAGAGGTCGTGGGGTGGGGTTCGGCAGCGTGGAGGCCGTGATCGACAGAAGGTTTGTTTGGGGACGGGGGAATCTCTCCTGCTCCTCCTGTCCCACAAGAAGTGCTGGAAAAGTGTTGCTTCCGTCTCCATTTCGCTGCCGGGTTTTCCAAGCCCTGGGAAACCAGGTCAGCATTGTATTTAAATCAGGCTCCTGACTGCACCAGAATGAAGTTTCCCGCCGCCTCTCCAAGGCTGGACTCGGGCACGGCTCACAACCAGGACGTGCTCCTCGATTTTTTATTTTTAACCCCCCCCGACCCTCCCCCGCCCATTGTGGGGGGGTTAAACATAGAAACATAGAAGATAGGAGCAGGAGTAGGCCATTCGGCCCCTCGAGCCTGCTCCGCCATTCAATGCGATCATGGCTGATCATCCAAATTCAGTACCCGGTCCCTGCTTTCTCCCCATACCCCTTGATCCCTTTAGCCTTAAGAAATATATCCAACTCCTTCTTTAATATATTTAATGAATTGGCCTCGACTGCCTTCTGTGGCAGAGAATTCCACAGGTTCACCACTCTCTGGGTGAAGAAATTCCTCCTCATTTCTGTCCTAAATGGCTTACCCCTTATCCTTAGCCTGTGACCCCTGTTTCTGGACTCTCCCGCCATCGGGAACATCCTTCCTGCATCTAGTCTGTCCAGTCCTGTCAGAACTTTATAAGTTTCAATGAGATCCCCTCTCATTCATCTAAACTCCAGCGAGTACAAGTCCAATCGACCCAATCTCTCCTCATACGTCATTCCTGCCATCCCAGCTATCAGCCTGGTGAATCTTTGCTGCACTCCTTCCATGGCAAGAACATCCTTCCTCAGATAAGGCGACCAAAACTGCACACAATACTCAAGATGTGGTCTCACCAAGGCCCTGTACAACTGGAGCAAGACATCCTTGTTCCTGTACTCAAACCCTCTCGTTACGAAGGCCAACATACCATTTGCCTTCTTAACTGCCTGCTGCACCTGCATGCTTACCTTCAGCGACTGGTGCACAAGGACACCCAGGTCTTGTTGCACTTCCCCTTCTCCCAATCTATTGCCATTCAGATAATAATCTGCCTTCCTGTTTTTTGCCACCAAAGTGGATAACCTCACATTTATCCACGTTATATTGCATCTGCCATGCTTCTGCCCAATCACCCAACCTGTCCAAATCATCCTGGAGTTTCTCTGCATCCTCCTCACAGGACACACGCCCACCCAGCTTTGTGTCGTCTGCAAACTTGGAGATATTACATCTAGTTCCCTTGTCTAGATCATTAATATATATTGTGAATAGCTGGGGTCCAAGGACCGATCCCTGCAGTACCCCACTAGTCACTGCCTGCCACTCGGAAAAAGACCCGTTTATTCCAACTCTTTGCTTTCTGTCTGCCAACCAGTTCTCTATCCAAGTCAATACCTTGCCCCCAATCCCATGTGCCTTAACTTTACACGCTAATCTCTTATGTGGGACCTTATCGAAAGCCTTCTGAAAGTCCAAATACACCACATCCACTGGTTCTCCCTTATCACATCCTCAAAAAATTCCAGTAGATTAGTCAAGCACGATTTACCTTTTGTAAATCCATGTTGACTTTGTCCGATCCTGTCACTGTTTTCCAAGTGCTCTGCTATTACATCTTTTATAATGGACTCTAGCATTTTCCCCACTACCGATGTCAGGCTTACCCCGTTTTCTCTCTACCACCTTTTTTGAACAGTGGGGTAACATTAGCTACCCTCCAATCCATGGGTACTGTTCCAGAGTCTATAGAATTTTGGAAGATGATCAGCAATGCATCTACTATTTCTAGGGCCACTTCCTTAAGTACCCTAGGATGTAGATTATCAGGCCCTGGCGATTTATCGGCCTTCAATCCCATCAATTTCCCTAACACCATTTCCCTACAAATACTGATTTCTTTCAGTTCCTCCCTCTCATTAGGCCCTATGTTCCCCGGCATCTCTGGGAGATTATTTGTGTCCTCCTTTGTGAAGACAGAACCAAAGTATGTATTTAATTGGTCAGCCATTTCTTTGTTCCCCATTATAAATCCCCCTGATTCTGACTACAAGGGACCTACGCTTGACTTCACCAATCTTTTTCTCTTCACATATCTATAAAAGCTTTTACAGTCAGTTTTTAATATTGATCCCTGTGAGTTCAAAGCGTGTCACTGAGTGAAACAGTTTATCACAAATAAAGTCACTACCTTACAGGCGGAGAGAATCCACTTGTTGTTCGAGGAGATTGCGACATCCGTCACCCAGTCCGTGTGATCCTGTCCGGGGGAAGAGGGGCAAACTGGTTAGATGCTGCAGATTAGTACCAAATTGTTCCAGATTTACTGTCCCATATCCCTCTTCAAGATCAACTCTCAGCTGCTTCCTTTCACAAGATCATCCAGCACAGGAGGAGGCCATTCGGCCCATAGCGAGAAATTTGAGTACAGGAGCAATGAAGTCTTGCTGCAGTTGTACAGGGCCTTGGTGAGACCACACCTTGAGTATTGTGTGCAGTTTTGGTCGCCTTATCTGAGGAAGGATGTTCTTGCCATGGAGGGAGTGCAGCGAAGATTCACCAGGCTGATACCTGGGATGGCAGGAATGACGTATGAGGAGAGATTGGGTCGATTGGGCTTGTACTCGCTGGAGTTTAGAAGAATGAGAGGGGATCTCATTGAAACTTATAAAATTCTAACAGGACTGGACAGACTAGATGCAGGAAGGATGTTCCCGATGGCAGGGGAGTGTAGAACCAGGGGTCACAGTCTAAGGATAAGGGGTAAGCCATTTAGGACTGAGATGAGGAGGAATTTCTTCACCCAGAGAGTGGTGAACCTGTGGAATTCTCTACCACACAGGGCAGTTGAGGCCAATTCATTAAATATATTGAAGAAGGAGTTAGATATATTTCTTGAGGCTAAAGGGATCAAGGGATATGGGGAGAAGGCAGGGACAGGGTACTGAATTTGGATGATCAGCCATGATCTCATTAAATGGCGGAGTGGGCTCGAGGGGCCGAATGGCCTACTCCTGCTCCTATCTTCTATCGAGCCTGTGTCGGTTCTTTGAAAGAGCTCTCTGATATACCTATCAATTCGTCCAATAAAAAGCGACGAGTTAGGAACGTAACTAAAGGTTTTTATTGACTAAATAACAGAGCCCACCCTCGTGGGTGATCGGGTCCAACAAGGAGGAATACCAGCCAGTCGACTACCTTTATACCTGGGCAGGTAGGTGGAGCCATGGGCGGAGTCGGAGGTGGTCAGCCCAGGTATAACAGCGCGACAAGAGGCGACCTCGTATCGTGATACAACAGTGATAACGGTGATAACAATACAACAGTGATAACTATAGTGTAACGATAAAAGTGGTTTACCACATTCACCCCTTGTTTAGATTTGAGTCCGGCGGGGTGAAGTGTACTACCAGTTCTGGTATGTCAGTCTGTCCGGAGGCCTCGTAAGCCTCTCCGATCGTCGCAGCGGCGGTGCTGCATTATCCGGTGTTAGTGCTGGTGTCTGCGTGGTCGGCGAAGGCTCGTGGGGTTCCGGCATGCCGTCTACCTGGGCTGGAATTGGGGGGGTGGTGGGGGGGGGTAAAGGTGGTGTCTCCGGAGTGCCCGAGGGTGCGAGGTCTCGTAAGGAGACAGTGTCCTCCCGCCCGTCTGGGTAAGCCACGTAGGCGTACTGGGGGTTGGCGTGCAGGAGGTTCACCCTTTCGACCAGGGGGTCTGTTTTATGGGCCCTCACGTGCTTTCGCAGCAAGACGGGCCCCGGAGAGGTCAGCCAGGTTGGTAGAGTGGTTCCCGTAGTCGACTTCCTGGGGAAAACAAACATTCGTTCATGGGGGGTGGCGTTAACGGCAGTGCAAAGTAGTGACCGGATGGAGTGCAGCGCTGTCGGGAGGACTTCCTGCCAGCGGGAGGTTGGGAGGCCCTTAGACTTTAAGGCTAAGAGGACGGCCTTCCATACCGTCGCGTTCTCTCTTTCCACCTGGCCGTTCCCTTGGGGGTTGTAGCTGGTGGTCCTACTTGCTGCAATACCTCTCGCTAGTAGGAACTGACGGAGTTCCTCGCTCATGAAAGAGGAGCCCCGGTCACTATGTATATAGTTTGGGAACCCGAACAAGGCGAAGAGGTCGTTCAGGCATTTAATGACCGTGGTACTGGTCATGTCTGGGCAGGGGAAGGCAAAGGGGAAACGGGAGTACTCATCAACAATGTTGAGGAAGTACACATTACGGTCAGAGGACGGGAGGGGCCCCTTAAAGTCGATGCTCAGGCGCTCGAAGGGGCGGGTGGCCTTGATCAGGCTTGCTCTGTCCGGCCTAAAGAAGTGCGGTTTGCACTCGGCGCAGGTCTGGCAGTTCCTGGTTATGGTCCTGACCTCCTCGATGGAGTAGGGCAGGTTGCGGGCCTTAATGAAGTGGTAAAGTCTGGTGACCCCGGGGTGGCAGAGGTCGTTGTGGAGGGTCTGAAGTCTATCACTTTGCGCGCTGGCGCATGTAATTCGTGACAGAGCATCGGGGGGTTCGTTCAGCTTACCTGGCCGGTACAAGATATCATAATCGTAGGTGGAGAGCTCGATTCTCCACCTCAAGATCTTGTCATTCTTGATTTTGCCCCTCAGCTTGTTATTAAACATAAAAGCGACCGAACGTTGGTCGGTAAGGAGGGTAAATCGTTTGCCTGCCAGGTAGTGCCTCCAGCGTCGTACCGCCTCCACAATCGCCTGGGCCTCCTTCTCGACCGACGAGTGTCGGATCTCAGGGCCCTGTAGGGTCCTTGAGAAGAAGGCCACCGGTCTCCCCTCCTGGTTAAGGGTGGCGGCTAGGGCGAAGTCGGATGCATCGCTCTCGACTTGGAAGGGGATGGACTCATCCATTGCGTGCATAGTGGCCTTGGCAATGTCTCCCTTAATGAGGGAGAAGGCTGCGCACGCGTCCTCCGTAAGGGGGAAGGATGTGGACTTCATGAGGGGTCTGGCTTTGTCCGCATAATTGGGCACCCATTGGGCATAGTAGGCGAAGAGCCCCAGGGTTCTCTTAAGTGCCTTAGGGCAGTGGGGGAGGGGTAGCTCCATGAGGGGGCGCATTCTTTCGGGGTCGGGGCCGATGAGTCCGTTCTCTACTACACAGCCAAGGATGGCAAGGCGCGAGGTGTTAAACACACATTTCTCCTTATTGTAGGTGAGGTTCAGCCGTTGGGCTGTACGGAGGAATTTCTCCAGATTCACGTCGTGGTCCTGCCGGTCGCGGCCGCAGATGGTGACGTTATCTAGGTAGGGGAATGTGGCCTGCAGTCCGTTCTGGTCAACCATCCGGTCCATCTCCCTTTGGAAGACCGAGACCCCGTTGGTGACACCGAAGGGGACCCTAAGGAAGTGGTATAGGCGCCCATTCGCCTCGAAGGCGGTGTACTGGCGGTCCTCGGGGTGGATAGGGAGTTGGTGGTAGGCCGACTTAAGGTCGATGGTCGAGAATACGCGGTATTGTGCAATCTGATTGACCATGTCAGATATGCGGGGAAGGGGGTATGCGTCCAGCTGGGTGTATCTGTTTATGGTCTGGCTGTAGTCGATGACCAGGCGATTTTTATCGCCGGTCTTAACGACCACGACCTGGGCACGCCAGGGGCTGTTGCTCCCCTCGATGATGCCCTCCTTCAGGAGACGCTGCACCTCAGAGCTAATGAAAGCTCTGTCCCCAGCGCTGTACCGCCTGCTCTTGGTAGCGACGGGTTTGCAGTCGGGGGTGAGGTTAGCGAACAGGGAAGGTGGCGGCACCTTGAGGGTGGATAGGCTGCAGGTGTTACGCGGTGGGCGGTTTAACCTTCGCTGGTTGTCGACTGTGAGTGGGGGGAGGGGTCCACCGTATGCTAGGGTTACACTTTGGAGGTGGGATTGGAAGTCCAGCCCTAGTAGGACGGCAGCGCAGAGCTGGGGGAGGACGAGGAGTTTAAAGTTTTTATACTCTGTACCCTTAACCGACAAGGTCACAGCACAGTAGCCGCTAATGTCCGTGGCGTGGGACCTCGATGCCATCGAGATTCGGTTGCGCGTTGGCAGGACAGGGAGGGAGTAGTGGCTCACCGTGTCTGGGTGGATGAAGCTCTCCGTGCTTCCGCTGTCGAACAGGCAGGTCGTGGCGTGGCCGTTTACTTTGATGTCCATCATCGACTTGGACAGGTGGTGTGGGCGGGCTTGATCCAGAGTGACGGAGGCTAGCGTGTAGGTAAGCGAGTCGTTGTCGTCTGCGGGCGAGGCGGTCGTCGGGTCCGGGGGCCCGGTGGCAGTCGGGCGTGGTGGGTAAAATGGCGTCTCCCACGAGGTAGGACAAAATGGCGGAGAAGATGGCTGCCCCCATAACTCACATGAGGCACTATTGGGGTCGGTTGCCTTGATCAAAGATGGCCGCCCCCATGACTCACGTGTGGGGATACTGGCCTCAGTTGCCGTGAAAGAAGATGGCCGCCCCCACAGTTCGCATGAGGCACTGCTGGCCTCTGAAGATCCGCTCCTGCAGGCCTTAGAGAAATGGCCTTTCTTCCTGCAGGTTGTGCAGGTAGAGTTCCTGGCTGGGCAGCGCGACCTCGGGTGCTTCTCCTGGCCGCAAAAGAAGCAGCCGGCGGCCCGATCGCGGGTGCCCGATGTCGGAGCCGGTACCGGGGGTGGCGGGCCCGGTCGGGTCCGGGACGCCGACGCTGAGGTAGGTCCCGGGGGCGGCGCTGCGAAGGGTATTGCGGTAGGGGTCGGGCCCGAGTCCCAGGGTCGCGAGCAGTACCTGGAAAACGCCTCCTGGTCCTGATGGGCCACCTCCAGGGAGAGAGCGAGGGCTTCAGCTTTGTCCAGGTCGAGGTCTTTAGCTTCAAGCAGTCTTTGCCGTGAGTAGTCGGACCGTAGGCCTTTCACAAAGGCATCGCGGATATTATCTTCCGTATTTTCAACAGCCGTCACCGCTTTAAAGTCACAGTTCCTGCCGAGTGCTCTTAGCGCCCGTAAAAATTCAGCTACAGACTCTCCTGGCTGTTGCGGGCGGGATCTTAGGAGGTGCCTGGTGTACATGTAATTTACCGGGCTGCGGTACTGCTGTTTCAGTAGGTTGATAGCGGCCTCGTACGTAGTCGTGTCCTGTATGAGTGCGTATACTCTCGGGCTCGCTTGGGCGTTCAGAAGTCTTAGTTTGGATCTCTGCGGGGCGCCGGATTCTTCCAGGTAGGATTCGAAGCAGTCCAGCCAGTGTTTGAAGTTGAGGGCTGCGTTTGCTGCCTGTGGGTTTAGATCCAGGTACGGTGGTTTGAGGGCTTGCAGCCAAGCCGGCTGGTGTGGCTGTGCTTCTGGGAGGGCTTCTGGCTGGCCAGTAGTAGACATCTTTAAAATTTAGTCAATAAAATTGATATACCTATCAATTCGTCCAATAAAAAGCGACGAGTTAGGAACGTAACTAAAGGTTTTTATTGACTAAATAACAGAGCCCACCCTCGTGGGTGATCGGGTCCAACAAGGAGGAATACCAGCCAGTCGACTACCTTTATACCTGGGCAGGTAGGTGGAGCCATGGGCGGAGTCGGAGGTGGTCAGCCCAGGTATAACAGCGCGACAAGAGGCGACCTCGTATCGCGATACAACAGTGATAACGGTGATAACAATACAACAGTGATAACTATAGTGTAACGATAAAAGTGGTTTACCACACTCTCCAGTTAGTTCCACTCTCCCGCTCTTTCCCCACAGCCCTGAAAATGTCTCCTTTTCAAGTTTGTTATTATATATAAATCCAAGACTTTCCTTTTCATTCTTTATAGAATTACACAGAATGTACAGCACAGAAAGAAGCCATTCGGCCCAACAGGTCTATGCCGGTGTTTATGCTCCACACGAGCCTCCTCCTATCCCTCTTCATCTCACCCTATCAGCATATCCTTCTATTCCTTTCTCCCTCATGTGTTTATCCAGCTTCCCCATAAATGTATCTGTACTATTTGCCTCAACCACTCCCTGTGGCAGCGAGTTCCACATTCTCACCACTCTCTGGGTAGAGAAGTTTCTCCTGAATTCCCCATTGGATTTATTAGTGACTATCGTATATTACTGTCCGATTCCCTTTGGAAAGTTATTATTGAATCTGCTTCCACCGCCCTTTCAGGCAGCGCGTTCCAGATCACAACAACTCGCTGCGTAAAAGAAATTCTCCTCATCTCCCCTCTGGTTCTTCTGCTAATCACCTTTCAAGGGTGAAGAGCCCAGGTCTCGTCCGGTCTTTCGACAAAACACAGACCCAGACACGCTGGAAGAGCCTGCGATGGTTGAATGTATTTAAGGGGAAGCACGATAAACACACGAGGGGGAAAGGATTAGATGGATATGGTGATGGGGTGAGATATAGAGGGGTGGGAGGAGGCTGTGAGATATAGAGGGGTGGGAGGAGGCTGTGAGATATCGAGGGGTGGGAGGAGGCTGTGAGATATAGAGGGTGGGAGGAGGCTGTGAGATATAGAGGGGTGGGAGGGGGCTGTGAGATATAGAGGGGTGGGAGGAGGCTGTGAGATATCGAGGGGTGGGAGAAGGCTGTGAGATATCGAGGGTGGGAGCACGCTGTGAGATATAGAGGGGTGGGAGGAGGCTGTGAGATATCGAGGGGTGGGAGGAGGCTGTGAGATATAGAGGGTGGGAGGAGGCTGTGAGATATAGAGGGGTGGGAGGGGGCTGTGAGATATAGAGGGTGGGAGGAGGTTGTGAGATATCGAGGGGTGGGAGCACGCTGTGAGATATAGAGGGTGGGAGGAGGCTGTGAGTTATAGAGGGGTGGGAGGAGGTTGTGAGATATCGAGGGGTGGGAGGAGGCTGTGAGATATCGAGGGGTGGGAGGAGGCTGTGAGATATAGAGGGTGGGAGGAGGCTGTGAGATATAGAGGGGTGGGAGGGGGCTGTGAGATATAGAGGGGTGGGAGGAGGCTGTGAGGTATCGAGGGGTGGGAGAAGGCTGTGAGATATCGAGGGTGGGAGCACGCTGTGAGATATAGAGGGTGGGAGGAGGCTGTGAGATATCGAGGGGTGGGAGCACGCTGTGAGATATAGAGGGGTGGGAGGAGGTTGTGAGATATCGAGGGGTGGGAGGAGGCTGTGAGATATCGAGGGTGGGAGGAGGCTGTGAGATATCGAGGGGTGGGAGGAGGCTGTGAGATATCGAGGGTGGGAGGAGGCTGTGAGATATAGAGGGGTGGGAGGAGGCTGTGAGATATAGAGGGGTGGGAGGAGGTTGTGAGATATCGAGGGGTGGGAGGAGGCTGTGAGATATCGAGGGTGGGAGCACGCTGTGAGATATAGAGGGGTGGGAGGAGGCTGTGGGATATCGAGGGGTGGGAGGGGGCTGTGAGATATAGAGGGGTGGGAGGAGGCTGTGAGATATCGAGGGTGGGAGGAGGTTGTGAGATATCGAGGGGTGGGAGGGGGCTGTGAGATATAGAGGGTGGGAGGAGGCTGTGAGATATCGAGGGGTGGGAGGGGGCTGTGAGGTATCGAGGGGTGGGAGGAGGCTGTGAGATATCGAGGGGTGGGAGGAGGCTGTGAGATATAGAGGGGTGGGAGGGGCTGTGAGATATCGAGGGGTGGGAGGAGGCTGTGAGATATCGAGGGTGGGAGGAGGCTGTGAGATATCGAGGGGTGGGAGGAGGCTGTGAGATATAGAGGGTGGGAGGAGGCTGTGAGATATCGAGGGTGGGAGGAGGTTGTGAGATATCGAGGGGTGGGAGGGGGCTGTGAGATATAGAGGGTGGGAGGAGGCTGTGAGATATCGAGGGGTGAGGGGGGCTGTGAGGTATCGAGGGGTGGGAGGAGGCTGTGAGATATCGAGGGGTGGGAGGAGGCTGTGAGATATAGAGGGGTGGGAGGGGCTGTGAGATATCGAGGGGTGGGAGGAGGCTGTGAGATATCGAGGGTGGGAGGAGGCTGTGAGATATCCAGGGTGGGAGGAGGCTGTGAGATATCGAGGGTGGGAGGAGGCTGTGAGATATCGAGGGGTGGGAGGAGGCTGTGAGATATCGAGGGTGGGAGGAGGCTGTGAGATATCGAGGGGTGGGAGGGGGCTGTGAGATATCGAGGAGTGGGAGGAGGCTGTGAGATATCGAGGGTGGGAGGAGGCTGTGAGATATCGAGGGGTGGGAGGGGGCTGTGAGATATCGAGGGGTGGGAGGAGGCTGTGAGATATCGAGGGTGGGAGGACGCTGTGAGATATCGAGGGTGGGAGGAGGCTGTGAGATATCGAGGGTGGGAGGAGGTTGTGAGATATCGAGGGGTGGGAGGAGGCTGTGAGATATCGAGGGGTGGGAGGAGGCTGTGAGATATAGAGGGGTGGGAGCACGCTGTGAGATATCGAGGGTGGGAGGAGGCTGTGAGATATCGAGGGTGGGAGGAGGTTGTGAGATATACAGGGGTGGGAGGAGGCTGTGAGATATCGAGGGTGGGAGGAGGCTGTGAGATATCGAGGGGTGGGAGGAGGCTGTGAGATATACAGGGGTGGGAGGAGGCTGTGAGATATAGAGGGGTGGGAGGGGGCTGTGAGATATAGAGGGGTGGGAGGGGTCTGTGAGATATCGAGGGTGGGAGGAGGCTGTGAGATATCGAGGGGTGGGAGGGGGCTGTGAGGTATCGAGGGGTGGGAGGAGGCTCTGAGATATCGAGGGTGGGAGGAGGCTGTGAGATATAGAGGGGTGGG
Source organism: Somniosus microcephalus (assembly GCF_052327205.1). Lineage (NCBI taxonomy): Eukaryota > Metazoa > Chordata > Chondrichthyes > Squaliformes > Somniosidae > Somniosus > Somniosus microcephalus. The sequence goes on from NC_140992.1 coordinate 280,192,280, forward strand.
AGGGGCTGTGAGATATCGAGGGGTGGGAGGAGGCTGTGAGATATCGAGGGTGGGAGGAGGCTGTGAGATATCCAGGGTGGGAGGAGGCTGTGAGATATCGAGGGTGGGAGGAGGCTGTGAGATATCGAGGGGTGGGAGGAGGCTGTTAGATATCGAGGGTGGGAGGAGGCTGTGAGATATCGAGGGGTGGGAGGGGGCTGTGAGATATCGAGGAGTGGGAGGAGGCTGTGAGATATCGAGGGTGGGAGGAGGCTGTGAGATATCGAGGGTGGGAGGAGGCTGTGAGATATCGAGGGTGGGAGGAGGCTGTGAGATATTGAGGGGTGGGAGGAGGCTGTGAGATATCGAGGGTGGGAGGAGGCTGTGAGATATCGAGGGTGGGAGCACGCTGTGAGATATAGAGGGGTGGGAGGAGGCTGTGAGATATCGAGGGTGGGAGGAGGCTGTGAGATATCGAGGGTGGGAGGAGGCTGTGAGATATCGAGGGTGGGAGGAGGCTGTGAGATATCGAGGGTGGGAGAAGGCTGTGAGGTATCGAGGGGTGGGAGGAGGCTGTGAGATATCGAGGGTGGGAGGAGGCTGTGAGATATCGAGGGGTGGGAGGGGGCTGTGAGATATCGAGGGGTGGGAGGAGGCTGTGAGATATCGAGGGTGGGAGGAGGCTGTGAGATATCGAGGGGTGGGAGGAGGCTGTGAGACATCGCGGGTGGGAGGAGGCTGTGAGATATCGAGGGGTGGGAGGAGGCTGTGAGATATCGAGGGTGGGAGGAGGCTGTGAGATATCGAGGGTGGGAGCACGCTGTGAGATATAGAGGGGTGGGAGCACGCTGTGAGATATAGAGGGGTGGGAGGAGGCTGTGAGATATAGAGGGTGGGAGGAGGTTGTGAGATATAGAGGGGTGGGAGGAGGCTGTGAGATATACAGGGGTGGGAGGGGGCTGTGAGATATCGAGGGCTGGGAGGAGGCTGTGAGATATCGAGGGGTGGGAGGAGGCTGTGAGATATCGAGGGTGGGAGGAGGTTGTGAGATATCGAGGGGTGGGAGGAGGCTGTGAGATATCGAGGGTGGGAGGAGGCTGTGAGATATCGAGGGTGGGAGGAGGCTGTGAGATATCAAGGGTGGGAGGAGGCTGTGAGATATCGAGGGTGGGAGGAGGCTGTGAGATATCGAGGGTGGGAGGAGGCTGTGAGATATCGAGGGGTGGGAGGAGGCTGTGAGATATACAGGGGTGGGAGGAGGCTGTGAGATATCGAGGGTGGGAGGAGGCTGTGAGATATCGAGGGTGGGAGGAGGCTGTGAGATATCGAGGGGTGGGAGGAGGCTGTGAGATATCGAGGGTGGGAGGAGGATGTGAGATATCGCGGGTGGGAGGAGGCTGTGAGATATCGAGGGGTGGGAGGAGGCTGTGAGATATCGAGGGTGGGAGAAGGCTGTGAGATATCGAGGGTGGGAGCACGCTGTGAGATATAGAGGGGTGGGAGGAGGCTGTGAGATATCGAGGGGTGGGAGGAGGCTGTGAGATATCGAGGGTGGGAGGAGGCTGTGAGATATCGAGGGTGGGAGGAGGCTGTGAGATATCGAGGGGTGGGAGGAGGCTGTGAGATATCGACGGGTGGGAGGAGGCTGTGAGATATCGAGGGGTGGGAGGGGGCTGTGAGATATCGAGGGTGGGAGGAGGCTGTGAGATATCGAGGGTGGGAGGAGGCTGTGAGATATAGAGGGTGGGAGGAGGTTGTGAGATATCGAGGGGTGGGAGGAGGCTGTGAGATATAGAGGGGTGGGAGCACGCTGTGAGATATAGAGGGGTGGGAGGGGGCTGTGAGATATCGAGGGGTGGGAGGAGGCTGTGAGATATCGAGGGTGGGAGCACGCTGTGAGATATAGAGGGTGGGAGGAGGTTGTGAGATATCGAGGGGTGGGAGGAGGCTGTGAGCTATCGAGGGGTGGGAGGAGGCTGTGAGATATAGAGGGTGGGAGGAGGCTGTGAGATATCGAGGGTGGGAGGAGGCTGTGAGATATAGAGGGGTGGGAGGGGGCTGTGAGATATAGAGGGTGGGAGGAGGTTGTGAGATATCGAGGGGTGGGAGCACGCTGTGAGATATAGAGGGTGGGAGGAGGCTGTGAGTTATAGAGGGGTGGGAGGAGGTTGTGAGATATCGAGGGTGGGAGGAGGTTGTGAGATATCGAGGGGTGGGAGCACGCTGTGAGATATAGAGGGGTGGGAGGAGGTTGTGAGATATCGAGGGGTGGGAGGAGGCTGTGAGATATCGAGGGGTGGGAGGAGGCTGTGAGATATCGAGGGGTGGGAGGGGGCTGTGAGATATAGAGGGGTGGGAGGAGGCTGTGAGATATCGAGGGGTGGGAGAAGGCTGTGAGATATCGAGGGTGGGAGCACGCTGTGAGATATAGAGGGGTGGGAGGAGGCTGTGAGATATAGAGGGGTGGGAGGGGGCTGTGAGATATAGAGGGGTGGGAGGAGGCTGTGAGATATCGAGGGGTGGGAGAAGGCTGTGAGATATCGAGGGTGGGAGCACGCTGTGAGATATAGAGGGTGGGAGGAGGCTGTGAGATATAGAGCGGTGGGAGGAGGTTGTGAGATATAGAGGGTGGGAGGCGGCTGTGAGATATAGAGGGGTGGGAGGGGGCTGTGAGATATAGAGGGGTGGGAGGAGGCTGTGAGATATCGAGGGGTGGGAGAAGGCTGTGAGATATCGAGGGTGGGAGCACGCTGTGAGATATAGAGGGTGGGAGGAGGCTGTGAGATATAGAGGGGTGGGAGGGGGCTGTGAGATATAGAGGGGTGGGAGGAGGCTGTGAGATATCGAGGGGTGGGAGAAGGCTGTGAGATATCGAGGGTGGGAGCACGCTGTGAGATATAGAGGGTGGGAGGAGGCTGTGAGATATCGAGGGTGGGAGCACGCTGTGAGATATAGAGGGTGGGAGGAGGCTGTGAGATATCGAGGGTGGGAGCACGCTGTGAGATATAGAGGGTGGGAGGAGGCTGTGAGATATCGAGGGTGGGAGCACGCTGTGAGATATAGAGGGTGGGAGGAGGTTGTGAGATATCGAGGGGTGGGAGGAGACTGTGAGATATCGAGGGTGGGAGGAGGCTGTGAGATATAGAGGGGTGGGAGGAGGCTGTGAGATATAGAGGGGTGGGAGGAGGTTGTGAGATATTGAGGGGTGGGAGCACGCTGTGAGATATAGAGGGGTGGGAGGAGGCTGTGAGATATCGAGGGGTGGGAGGGGGCTGTGAGATATGGAGGGGTGGGAGGAGGCTGTGAGATATCGAGGGTGGGAGGAGGTTGTGAGATATCGAGGGGTGGGAGGGGGCTGTGAGATATAGAGGGTGCGAGGAGGCTGTGAGATATCGAGGGGTGGGAGGGGGCTGTGAGGTATCGAGGGGTGGGAGGAGGCTGTGAGATATCGAGGGGTGGGAGGAGGCTGTGAGATATAGAGGGGTGGGAGGGGCTGTGAGATATCGAGGGGTGGGAGGAGGCTGTGAGATATCGAGGGTGGGAGGAGGCTGTGAGATATCGAGGGGTGGGAGGAGGCTGTGAGATATAGAGGGTGGGAGGAGGCTGTGAGATATCGAGGGTGGGAGGAGGTTGTGAGATATCGAGGGGTGGGAGGGGGCTGTGAGATATAGAGGGTGGGAGGAGGCTGTGAGATATCGAGGGGTGGGGGGGGCTATGAGGTATCGAGGGGTGGGAGGAGGCTGTGAGATATCGAGGGGTGGGAGGAGGCTGTGAGATATAGAGGGGTGGGAGGGGCTGTGAGATATCGAGGGGTGGGAGGAGGCTGTGAGATATCGAGGGTGGGAGGAGGCTGTGAGATATCCAGGGTGGGAGGAGGCTGTGAGATATCGAGGGTGGGAGGAGGCTGTGAGATATCGAGGGGTGGGAGGAGGCTGTGAGATATCGAGGGGTGGGAGGGGGCTGTGAGATATCGAGGAGTGGGAGGAGGCTGTGAGATATCGAGGGTGGGAGGAGGCTGTGAGATATCGAGGGGTGGGAGGGGGCTGTGAGATATCGAGGGGTGGGAGGAGGCTGTGAGATATCGAGGGTGGGAGGACGCTCTGAGATATCGAGGGTGGGAGGGGGTTGTGAGATATCGAGGGGTGGGAGCACGCTGTGAGATATAGAGGGGTGGGAGGAGGCTGTGAGATATAGAGGGGTGGGAGCACGCTGTGAGATATCGAGGGTGGGAGGAGGCTGTGAGATATCGAGGGTGGGAGGAGGCTGTGAGATATACAGGGGTGGGAGGAGGCTGTGAGATATACAGGGGTGGGAGGAGGCTGTGAGATATAGAGGGGTGGGAGGGGTCTGTGAGATATCGAGGGTGGGAGGAGGCTGTGAGATATCGAGGGGTGGGAGGGGGCTGTGAGGTATCGAGGGGTGGGAGGAGGCTGTGAGATATCGAGGGGTGGGAGGAGGCTGTGAGATATAGAGGGGTGGGAGGGGCTGTGAGATATCGAGGGGTGGGAGGAGGCTGTGAGATATCGAGGGTGGGAGGAGGCTGTGACATATCCAGGGTGGGAGGAGGCTGTGAGATATCCAGGGTGGGAGGAGGCTGTGAGATATCGAGGGGTGGGAGGAGGCTGTTAGATATCGAGGGTGGGAGGAGGCTGTGAGATATCGAGGGGTGGGAGGGGGCTGTGAGATATCGAGGAGTGGGAGGAGGCTGTGAGATATCGAGGGTGGGAGGAGGCTGTGAGATATCGAGGGTGGGAGGAGGCTGTGAGATATCGAGGGTGGGAGGAGGCTGTGATATATCGAGGGTGGAAGGAGGCTGTGAGATATCGCGGGTGGGAGGAGGCTGTGAGATATTGAGGGGTGGGAGGAGGCTGTGAGATATCGAGGGTGGGAGGAGGCTGTGAGATATCGAGGGTGGGAGCACGCTGTGAGATATAGAGGGGTGGGAGGAGGCTGTGAGATATCGAGGGTGGGAGGAGGCTGTGAGATATCGAGGGGTGGGAGGAGGCTGTGAGATATCGAGGGTGGGAGAAGGCTGTGAGATATCGAGGGTGGGAGCACGCTGTGAGATATAGAGGGGTGGGAGGAGGCTGTGAGATATCGAGGGGTGGGAGGAGGCTGTGAGATATCGAGGGTGGGAGGAGGCTGTGAGATATCGAGGGGTGGGAGGAGGCTGTGAGATATCGACGGGTGGGAGGAGGCTGTGAGATATCGAGGGGTGGGAGGAGGCTGTGAGATATCGAGGGGTGGGAGGAGGCTGTGAGATATCGAGGGTGGGAGGAGGCTGTGAGATATCGAGGGGTGGGAGGAGGCTGTGAGATATCGAGGGTGGGAGGAGGCTGTGAGATATCGAGGGGTGGGAGGAGGCTGTGAGATATCGAGGGTGGGAGGAGGCTGTGAGATATCGAGGGTGGGAGGAGGCTGTGAGATATCGAGGGGTGGGAGGGGGCTGTGAGATATCGAGGGGTGGGAGGAGGCTGTGAGATCTCAATGGTGGGAGGAGGCTGTGAGATATCGATGGGTGGGAGGAGGCTGTGAGATATCGAGGGTGGGAGGAGGCTGTGAGATATCGAGGGGTGGGAGGAGGCTGTGAGATATCGAGGGTGGGAGGAGGCTGTGAGATATCGAGGGTGGGAGGAGGCTGTGAGATATCGCGGGTGGGAGGAGGCTGTGAGATATTGAGGGGTGGGAGGAGGCTGTGAGATATCGAGGGTGGGAGGAGGCTGTGAGATATCGAGGGTGGGAGCACGCTGTGAGATATAGAGGGGTGGGAGGAGGCTGTGAGATATCGAGGGTGGGAGGAGGCTGTGAGATATCGAGGGTGGGAGGAGGCTGTGAGATATCGAGGGTGGGAGGAGGCTGTGAGGTATCGAGGGGTGGGAGGAGGCTGTGAGATATCGAGGGTGGGAGGAGGCTGTGAGATATCGAGGGGTGGGAGGGGGCTGTGAGATATCGAGGGGTGGGAGGAGGCTGTGAGATATCGAGGGTGGGAGGAGGCTGTGAGATATCGAGGGGTGGGAGGAGGCTGTGAGATATCGAGAGTGGGAGGAGGCTGTGAGATATCGAGGGTGGGAGGAGGCTGTGAGATATCGAGGGTGGGAGGAGGCTGTGAGATATCGAGGGTGGGAGGAGGCTGTGAGATATCGAGGGGTGGGAGGAGGCTGTGATATATCGAGGGTGGAAGGAGGCTGTGAGATATCGCGGGTGGGAGGAGGCTGTGAGATATCGAGGGGTGGGAGGAGGCTGTGAGATATCGAGGGTGGGAGGAGGCTGTGAGATATCGAGGGTGGGAGCACGCTGTGAGATATAGAGGGGTGGGAGCACGCTGTGAGATATAGAGGGGTGGGAGGAGGCTGTGAGATATAGAGGGTGGGAGGAGGTTGTGAGATATAGAGGGGTGGGAGGAGGCTGTGAGATATACAGGGGTGGGAGGGGGCTGTGAGATATCGAGGGGTGGGAGGAGGCTGTGAGATATCGAGGGGTGGGAGGAGGCTGTGAGATATCGAGGGTGGGAGGAGGTTGTGAGATATCGAGGGGTGGGAGGAGGCTGTGAGATATCGAGGGTGGGAGGAGGCTGTGAGATATCGAGGGTGGGAGGAGGCTGTGAGATATCAAGGGTGGGAGGAGGCTGTGAGATATCGAGGGTGGGAGGAGGCTGTGAGATATCGAGGGTGGGAGGAGGTTGTGAGATATCGAGGGGTGGGAGGAGGCTGTGAGATATACAGGGGTGGGAGAAGGCTGTGAGATATCGAGGGTGGGAGGAGGCTGTGAGATATCGAGGGTGGGAGGAGGCTGTGAGATATCGAGGGGTGGGAGGAGGCTGTGAGATATCGAGGGTGGGAGGAGGATGTGAGATATCGCGGGTGGGAGGAGGCTGTGAGATATCGAGGGGTGGGAGGAGGCTGTGAGATATCGAGGGTGGGAGAAGGCTGTGAGATATCGAGGGTGGGAGCACGCTGTGAGATATAGAGGGGTGGGAGGAGGCTGTGAGATATCGAGGGGTGGGAGGAGGCTGTGAGATATCGAGGGTGGGAGGAGGCTGTGAGATATCGAGGGGTGGGAGGAGGCTGTGAGATATCGAGGGTGGGAGGAGGCTGTGAGATATCGAGGGGTGGGAGGAGGCTGTGAGATATCGACGGGTGGGAGGAGGCTGTGAGATATCGAGGGGTGGGAGGGGGCTGTGAGATATCGAGGGTGGGAGGAGGCTGTGAGATATCGAGGGTGGGAGGAGGCTGTGAGATATAGAGGGGTGGGAGGGGGCTGTGAGATATAGAGGGTGGGAGGAGGTTGTGAGATATCGAGGGGTGGGAGCACGCTGTGAGATATAGAGGGTGGGAGCACGCTGTGAGATATAGAGGGTGGGAGGAGGTTGTGAGATATCGAGGGGTGGGAGGAGGCTGTGAGATATCGAGGGGTGGGAGGAGGCTGTGAGATATAGAGGGTGGGAGGAGGCTGTGAGATATAGAGGGGTGGGAGGGGGCTGTGAGATATAGAGGGTGGGAGGAGGTTGTGAGATATCGAGGGGTGGGAGGAGGCTGTGAGATATCGAGGGGTGGGAGGAGGCTGTGAGATATCGAGGGGTGGGAGGAGGCTGTGAGATATAGAGGGTGGGAGGAGGCTGTGAGATATAGAGGGGTGGGAGGGGGCTGTGAGATATAGAGGGGTGGGAGGAGGCTGTGAGATATCGAGGGGTGGGAGAAGGCTGTGAGATATCGAGGGTGGGAGCACGCTGTGAGATATAGAGGGTGGGAGGAGGCTGTGAGATATCGAGGGGTGGGAGGGGGCTGTGAGGTATCGAGGGGTGGGAGGAGGCTGTGAGATATCGAGGGGTGGGAGGAGGCTGTGAGATATAGAGGGGTGGGAGGGGCTGTGAGATATCGAGGGGTGGGAGGAGGCTGTGAGATATCGAGGGTGGGAGGAGGCTGTGAGATATCCAGGGTGGGAGGAGGCTGTGAGATATCCAGGGTGGGAGGAGGCTGTGAGATATCGAGGGGTGGGAGGAGGCTGTTAGATATCGAGGGTGGGAGGAGGCTGTGAGATATCGAGGGTGGAAGGAGGCTGTGAGATATCGAGGGTGGGAGGAGGCTGTGAGATATCGAGGGTGGGAGGAGGCTGTGAGATATCGAGGGGTGGGAGGAGGCTGTGATATATCGAGGGTGGAAGGAGGCTGTGAGATATCGCGGGTGGGAGGAGGCTGTGAGATATCAGGGGTGGGAGGAGGCTGTGAGATATCGAGGGTGGGAGGAGGCTGTGAGATATCGAGGGGTGGGAGGAGGCTGTGATATATCGAGGGTGGAAGGAGGCTGTGAGATATCGCGGGTGGGAGGAGGCTGTGAGATATTGAGGGGTGGGAGGAGGCTGTGAGATATCGAGGGTGGGAGGAGGCTGTGAGATATCGAGGGTGGGAGCACGCTGTGAGATATAGAGGGGTGGGAGGAGGCTGTGAGATATCGAGGGTGGGAGGAGGCTGTGAGATATCGAGGGGTGGGAGGAGGCTGTGAGATATCGAGGGTGGGAGAAGGCTGTGAGATATCGAGGGTGGGAGCACGCTGTGAGATATAGAGGGGTGGGAGGAGGCTGTGAGATATCGAGGGGTGGGAGGAGGCTGTGAGATATCGAGGGTGGGAGGAGGCTGTGAGATATCGAGGGGTGGGAGGAGGCTGTGAGATATCGAGGGTGGGAGGAGGCTGTGAGATATCGAGGGGTGGGAGGAGGCTGTGAGATATCGACGGGTGGGAGGAGGCTGTGAGATATCGAGGGGTGGGAGGAGGCTGTGAGATATCGAGGGGTGGGAGGAGGCTGTGAGATATCGAGGGTGGGAGGAGGCTGTGAGATATCGAGGGGTGGGAGGAGGCTGTGAGATATCGAGGGTGGGAGGAGGCTGTGAGATATCGAGGGGTGGGAGGAGGCTGTGAGATATCGAGGGTGGGAGGAGGCTGTGAGATATCGAGGGTGGGAGGAGGCTGTGAGATATCGAGGGGTGGGAGGGGGCTGTGAGATATCGAGGGGTGGGAGGAGGCTGTGAGATCTCAATGGTGGGAGGAGGCTGTGAGATATCGATGGGTGGGAGGAGGCTGTGAGATATCGAGGGGTGGGAGGAGGCTGTGATATATCGAGGGTGGAAGGAGGCTGTGAGATATCGCGGGTGGGAGGAGGCTGTGAGATATCGAGGGGTGGGAGGAGGCTGTGAGATATCGAGGGTGGGAGGAGGCTGTGAGATATCGAGGGTGGGAGCACGCTGTGAGATATAGAGGGGTGGGAGCACGCTGTGAGATATAGAGGGGTGGGAGGAGGCTGTGAGATATAGAGGGTGGGAGGAGGTTGTGAGATATAGAGGGGTGGGAGGAGGCTGTGAGATATACAGGGGTGGGAGGGGGCTGTGAGATATCGAGGGGTGGGAGGAGGCTGTGAGATATCGAGGGGTGGGAGGAGGCTGTGAGATATCGAGGGTGGGAGGAGGTTGTGAGATATCGAGGGGTGGGAGGAGGCTGTGAGATATCGAGGGTGGGAGGAGGCTGTGAGATATCGAGGGTGGGAGGAGGCTGTGAGATATCAAGGGTGGGAGGAGGCTGTGAGATATCGAGGGTGGGAGGAGGCTGTGAGATATCGAGGGTGGGAGGAGGCTGTGAGATATCGAGGGGTGGGAGGAGGCTGTGAGATATACAGGGGTGGGAGGAGGCTGTGAGATATCGAGGGTGGGAGGAGGCTGTGAGATATCGAGGGTGGGAGGAGGCTGTGAGATATCGAGGGGTGGGAGGAGGCTGTGAGATATCGAGGGTGGGAGGAGGATGTGAGATATCGCGGGTGGGAGGAGGCTGTGAGATATCGAGGGGTGGGAGGAGGCTGTGAGATATCGAGGGTGGGAGAAGGCTGTGAGATATCGAGGGTGGGAGCACGCTGTGAGATATAGAGGGGTGGGAGGAGGCTGTGAGATATCGAGGGGTGGGAGGAGGCTGTGAGATATCGAGGGTGGGAGGAGGCTGTGAGATATCGAGGGGTGGGAGGAGGCTGTGAGATATCGAGGGTGGGAGGAGGCTGTGAGATATCGAGGGGTGGGAGGAGGCTGTGAGATATCGACGGGTGGGAGGAGGCTGTGAGATATCGAGGGGTGGGAGGGGGCTGTGAGATATCGAGGGTGGGAGGAGGCTGTGAGATATCGAGGGTGGGAGGAGGCTGTGAGATATAGAGGGGTGGGAGGGGGCTGTGAGATATAGAGGGTGGGAGGAGGTTGTGAGATATCGAGGGGTGGGAGCACGCTGTGAGATATAGAGGGTGGGAGCACGCTGTGAGATATAGAGGGTGGGAGGAGGTTGTGAGATATCGAGGGGTGGGAGGAGGCTGTGAGATATCGAGGGGTGGGAGGAGGCTGTGAGATATAGAGGGTGGGAGGAGGCTGTGAGATATAGAGGGGTGGGAGGGGGCTGTGAGATATAGAGGGTGGGAGGAGGTTGTGAGATATCGAGGGGTGGGAGGAGGCTGTGAGATATCGAGGGGTGGGAGGAAGCTGTGAGATATCGAGGGGTGGGAGGAGGCTGTGAGATATAGAGGGTGGGAGGAGGCTGTGAGATATAGAGGGGTGGGAGGGGGCTGTGAGATATAGAGGGGTGGGAGGAGGCTGTGAGATATCGAGGGGTGGGAGAAGGCTGTGAGATATCGAGGGTGGGAGCACGCTGTGAGATATAGAGGGTGGGAGGAGGCTGTGAGATATCGAGGGGTGGGAGCACGCTGTGAGATATAGAGGGTGGGAGGAGGCTGTGAGATATAGAGGGGTGGGAGGAGGTTGTGAGATATCGAGGGTGGGAGGAGGTTGTGAGATATCGAGGGGTGGGAGCACGCTGTGAGATATAGAGGGGTGGGAGGAGGTTGTGAGATATCGAGGGGTGGGAGGAGGCTGTGAGATATCGAGGGTGGGAGGAGGCTGTGAGATATAGAGGGGTGGGAGGAGGCTGTGAGATATAGAGGGGTGGGAGGAGGTTGTGAGATATTGAGGGGTGGGAGCACGCTGTGAGATATAGAGGGGTGGGAGGAGGCTGTGAGATATCGAGGGGTGGGAGGGGGCTGTGAGATATAGAGGGGTGGGAGGAGGCTGTGAGATATCGAGGGTGGGAGGAGGTTGTGAGATATCGAGGGGTGGGAGGGGGCTGTAGGATATAGAGGGTGGGAGGAGGCTGTGAGATATCGAGGGGTGGGAGGGGGCTGTGAGGTATCGAGGGGTGGGAGGAGGCTGTGAGATATCGAGGGGTGGGAGGAGGCTGTGAGATATAGAGGGGTGGGAGGGGCTGTGAGATATCGAGGGGTGGGAGGAGGCTGTGAGATATCGAGGGTGGGAGGAGGCTGTGAGATATCGAGGGGTGGGAGGAGGCTGTGAGATATAGAGGGTGGGAGGAGGCTGTGAGATATCGAGGGTGGGAGGAGGCTGTGAGATATCGAGGGTGGGAGGAGGCTGTGAGATATCGAGGGTGGGAGGAGGCTGTGAGATATCGCGGGTGGGAGGAGGCTGTGAGATATTGAGGGGTGGGTGGAGGCTGTGAGATATCGAGGGTGGGAGGAGGCTGTGAGATATCGAGGGTGGGAGCACGCTGTGAGATATAGAGGGGTGGGAGGAGGCTGTGAGATATCGAGGGTGGGAGGAGGCTGTGAGATATCGAGGGTGGGAGGAGGCTGTGAGATATCGAGGGTGGGAGGAGGCTGTGAGGTATCGAGGGGTGGGAGGAGGCTGTGAGATATCGAGGGTGGGAGGAGGCTGTGAGATATCGAGGGGTGGGAGGGGGCTGTGAGATATCGAGGGGTGGGAGGAGGCTGTGAGATATCGAGGGGTGGGAGGAGGCTGTGAGATATCGAGGGGTGGGAGGAGGCTGTGAGATATCGAGAGTGGGAGGAGGCTGTGAGATATCGAGGGTGGGAGGAGGCTGTGAGATATCGAGGGTGGGAGGAGGCTGTGAGATATCGAGGGTGGGAGGAGGCTGTGAGATATCGAGGGGTGGGAGGAGGCTGTGATATATCGAGGGTGGAAGGAGGCTGTGAGATATCGCGGGTGGGAGGAGGCTGTGAGATATCGAGGGGTGGGAGGAGGCTGTGAGATATCGAGGGTGGGAGGAGGCTGTGAGATATCGAGGGTGGGAGCACGCTGTGAGATATAGAGGGGTGGGAGCACGCTGTGAGATATAGAGGGGTGGGAGGAGGCTGTGAGATATAGAGGGTGGGAGGAGGTTGTGAGATATAGAGGGGTGGGAGGAGGCTGTGAGATATACAGGGGTGGGAGGGGGCTGTGAGATATCGAGGGGTGGGAGGAGGCTGTGAGATATCGAGGGGTGGGAGGAGGCTGTGAGATATCGAGGGTGGGAGGAGGTTGTGAGATATCGAGGGGTGGGAGGAGGCTGTGAGATATCGAGGGTGGGAGGAGGCTGTGAGATATCGTGGGTGGGAGGAGGCTGTGAGATATCAAGGGTGGGAGGAGGCTGTGAGATATCGAGGGTGGGAGGAGGCTGTGAGATATCGAGGGTGGGAGGAGGCTGTGAGATATCGAGGGGTGGGAGGAGGCTGTGAGATATACAGGGGTGGGAGGAGGCTGTGAGATATCGAGGGTGGGAGGAGGCTGTGAGATATCGAGGGTGGGAGGAGGCTGTGAGATATCGAGGGGTGGGAGGGGGCTGTGAGATATCGAGGGTGGGAGGAGGCTGTGAGATATCGAGGGTGGGAGGAGGCTGTGAGATATAGAGGGGTGGGAGGGGGCTGTGAGATATAGAGGGTGGGAGGAGGTTGTGAGATATCGAGGGGTGGGAGCACGCTGTGAGATATAGAGGGTGGGAGCACGCTGTGAGATATAGAGGGTGGGAGGAGGTTGTGAGATATCGAGGGGTGGGAGGAGGCTGTGAGATATCGAGGGGTGGGAGGAGGCTGTGAGATATAGAGGGTGGGAGGAGGCTGTGAGATATAGAGGGGTGGGAGGGGGCTGTGAGATATAGAGGGTGGGAGGAGGTTGTGAGATATCGAGGGGTGGGAGGAGGCTGTGAGATATCGAGGGGTGGGAGGAGGCTGTGAGATATCGAGGGGTGGGAGGAGGCTGTGAGATATAGAGGGTGGGAGGAGGCTGTGAGATATAGAGGGGTGGGAGGGGGCTGTGAGATATAGAGGGGTGGGAGGAGGCTGTGAGATATCGAGGGGTGGGAGAAGGCTGTGAGATATCGAGGGTGGGAGCACGCTGTGAGATATAGAGGGTGGGAGGAGGCTGTGAGATATCGAGGGGTGGGAGCATTCTGTGAGATATAGAGGGTGGGAGGAGGCTGTGAGATATAGAGGGGTGGGAGGAGGTTGTGAGATATCGAGGGTGGGAGGAGGTTGTGAGATATCGAGGGGTGGGAGCACGCTGTGAGATATAGAGGGGTGGGAGGAGGTTGTGAGATATCGAGGGGTGGGAGGAGGCTGTGAGATATCGAGGGTGGGAGGAGGCTGTGAGATATAGAGGGGTGGGAGGAGGCTGTGAGATATAGAGGGGTGGGAGGAGGTTGTGAGATATTGAGGGGTGGGAGCACGCTGTGAGATATAGAGGGGTGGGAGGAGGCTGTGAGATATCGAGGGGTGGGAGGGGGCTGTGAGATATAGAGGGGTGGGAGGAGGCTGTGAGATATCGAGGGTGGGAGGAGGTTGTGAGATATCGAGGGGTGGGAGGGGGGCTGTAGGATATAGAGGGTGGGAGGAGGCTGTGAGATATCGAGGGGTGGGAGGGGGCTGTGAGGTATCGAGGGGTGGGAGGAGGCTGTGAGATATCGAGGGGTGGGAGGAGGCTGTGAGATATAGAGGGGTGGGAGGGGCTGTGAGATATCGAGGGGTGGGAGGAGGCTGTGAGATATCGAGGGTGGGAGGAGGCTGTGAGATATCGAGGGGTGGGAGGAGGCTGTGAGATATAGAGGGTGGGAGGAGGCTGTGAGATATCGAGGGTGGGAGGAGGTTGTGAGATTTCGAGGGGTGGGAGGGGGCTGTGAGATATAGAGGGTGGGAGGAGGCTGTGAGATATCGAGGGGTGGGGGGGGCTGTGAGGTATCGAGGGGTGGGAGGAGGCTGTGAGATATCGAGGGGTGGGAGGAGGCTGTGAGATATCGAGGGGTGGGAGGGGCTGTGAGATATCGAGGGGTGGGAGGAGGCTGTGAGATATCGAGGGTGGGAGGAGGCTGTGAGATATCCAGGGTGGGAGGAGGCTGTGAGATATCGAGGGTGGGAGGAGGCTGTGAGATATCGAGGGGTGGGAGGAGGCTGTGAGATATCGAGGGTGGGAGGAGGCTGTGAGATATCGAGGGGTGGGAGGGGGCTGTGAGATATCGACGAGTGGGAGGAGGCTGTGAGATATCGAGGGTGGGAGGAGGCTGTGAGATATCGAGGGGTGGGAGGGGGCTGTGAGATATCGAGGGGTGGGAGGAGGCTGTGAGATATCGAGGGTGGGAGGACGCTGTGAGATATCGAGGGTGGGAGGAGGTTGTGAGATATCGAGGGTGGGAGGAGGCTGTGAGATATCGAGGGTGGGAGGAGGCTGTGAGATATACAGGGGTGGGAGGAGGCTGTGAGATATACAGGGGTGGGAGGAGGCTGTGAGATATAGAGGGGTGGGAGGGGTCTGTGAGATATCGAGGGTGGGAGGAGGCTGTGAGATATCGAGGGGTGGGAGGGGGCTGTGAGGTATCGAGGGGTGGGAGGAGGCTGTGAGATATCGAGGGGTGGGAGGAGGCTGTGAGATATAGAGGGGTGGGAGGGGCTGTGAGATATCGAGGGGTGGGAGGAGGCTGTGAGATATCGAGGGTGGGAGGAGGCTGTGAGATATCCAGGGTGGGAGGAGGCTGTGAGATATCCAGGGTGGGAGGAGGCTGTGAGATATCGAGGGGTGGGAGGAGGCTGTTAGATATCGAGGGTGGGAGGAGGCTGTGAGATATCGAGGGGTGGGAGGGGGCTGTGAGATATCGAGGAGTGGGAGGAGGCTGTGAGATATCGAGGGTGGGAGGAGGCTGTGAGATATCGAGGGTGGGAGGAGGCTGTGAGATATCGAGGGGTGGGAGGAGGCTGTGATATATCGAGGGTGGAAGGAGGCTGTGAGATATCGCGGGTGGGAGGAGGCTGTGAGATATAGAGGGGTGGGAGGAGGCTGTGAGATATCGAGGGTGGGAGGAGGCTGTGAGATATCGAGGGGTGGGAGGAGGCTGTGAGATATCGAGGGTGGGAGAAGGCTGTGAGATATCGAGGGTGGGAGCACGCTGTGAGATATAGAGGGGTGGGAGGAGGCTGTGAGATATCGAGGGGTGGGAGGAGGCTGTGAGATATCGAGGGTGGGAGGAGGCTGTGAGATATCGAGGGGTGGGAGGAGGCTGTGAGATATCGAGGGTGGGAGGAGGCTGTGAGATATCGAGGGGTGGGAGGAGGCTGAGATATCGACGGGTGGGAGGAGGCTGTGAGATATCGAGGGGTGGGAGGAGGCTGTGAGATATCGAGGGGTGGGAGGAGGCTGTGAGATATCGAGGGTGGGAGGAGGCTGTGAGATATCGAGGGGTGGGAGGAGGCTGTGAGATATCGAGGGTGGGAGGAGGCTGTGAGATATCGAGGGGTGGGAGGAGGCTGTGAGATATCGAGGGTGGGAGGAGGCTGTGAGATATCGAGGGTGGGAGGAGGCTGTGAGATATCGAGGGGTGGGAGGGGGCTGTGAGATATCGAGGGGTGGGAGGAGGCTGTGAGATCTCAATGGTGGGAGGAGGCTGTGAGATATCGATGGGTGGGAGGAGGCTGTGAGATATCGAGGGTGGGAGGAGGCTGTGAGATATCGAGGGGTGGGAGGAGGCTGTGAGATATCGAGGGGTGGGAGGAGGCTGTGAGATATAGAGGGGTGGGAGGGGTCTGTGAGATATCGAGGGGTGGGAGGAGGCTGTGAGATATCGAGGGTGGGAGGAGGCTGTGATATATCGAGGGGTGGGAGGAGGCTGTGAGATATCGAGGGTGGGAGGAGACTGTGAGATATCGAGGGGTGGGAGGAGGCTGTGAGATATCGAGGGGTGGGAGGAGGCTGTGAGATATCGAGGGGTGGGAGGAGGCTGTGAGATATCGAGGGGTGGGAGGAGGCTGTGAGATATCGAGGGTGGGAGGAGGCTGTGAGATATCGAGGGGTGGGAGGAGGCTGTGAGATATCGAGGGTGGGCGGAGGCTGTGAGATATCGAGGGTGGGAGGAGGCTGTGAGATACCGAGGGGTGGGAGCACGCTGTGAGATACAGAGGGGTGGGAGGGGGCTGTGAGATATCGAGGGGTGGGAGGGGGCTGTGAGATATCGAGGGGTGGGAGGTGGCTGTGAGATATCGAGGGGTGGGAGGGGGCTGTGAGATATAGAGGGGTGGGAGGGGGCTGCGAGATATCGAGGGGTGGGAGGGGCTGTGAGATATCGAGGGGTGGGAGGGGGCTGTGAGATATCGAGGGGTGGGAGGGGGCGGTGAGATATCGAGGGGTGGGAGGGGGCTGTGAGATATCGAGGGTGGGAGGAGGCTTGTGAGATATCGAGGGGTGGGAGCACGCTGTGAGATATCGAGGGGTGGGAGGGGGGCTGTGAGATATTGAGGGGAGGGAGGGGGCTGAGAGATATCGAGGGGAGGGAGGGGGCTGTGAGATATCGAGGGGAGGGGCTGCTGGCTCGTCGATTCAATCCTTGTCTTTCCCACTTTCCCTTCCAGTATCTGGCACTTTACACATGCCCGTATTAAACTTCTTCTCTCACTGTTCCGCCACTCAACACTTTTCCCCAGCGCCCTCCTCCCTCCTCCCGTTACTTTCCCTCTCCTAGTTCCTGTCATTTTGACCAGTTTGCATTGAGTATCGGAATCCGAGCTGCCAATGTAAATTAGAAACCGTGGCATCCCCGGGGCAGCTCACTCAGTATTGCCCCTCCCCCTGATCCCCCCCTCCCCCCCGATCTCCCCCCCTCCCCCCCGATCTCCCCCCTGCCCCCCCCGATCTCCCCACCACCCTGACAGCACTGGTTGAACGAGGGGGAGGGTGAAGCCACGGCTGTGTCTGCACTGTTGTAGAGTGTGGTCTCGATGGGTTGGGGTCACTCAGGCCCTGACGGTCAGTGCACTTGACGTGTTTCGCGATGAGGTGTTATTTTTAACCCCAATGTTTCCGGTCCCTCCCCCTTTTCTCCTCTTCGCTGTTGGATTTGACCTACAGAACGACCCACGCTCTGCTACATGGAGCAGGAGCCCTGCGGGCTGAGACTGGGGATGTCAACAGAGGATGTGACTGCAGAGATATCCCCACACCTGTTCCTGGGACTAGGGACAGGGTCACTGGCAAAGCTTGGAAGCTAAGCAGAGCCAGGCCTGGTTAGTACCTGGAGGGGTGACCATCAGGGAAGACCAGGTGCAGAAGGCCACGGAAGGAGCCCCGAGGAGGGGGCGGTTGGTGAGCAGGTCACGGAAGGAGCCCCGGGAGGGGCGGCTGGTGAGCAGGCCCGGGCGTTGGGCTGAAGATTGTCGGACAGGAGGAATAGTGGAAATGGAATGGCGGCGCGCACAGACGCAGCGGCTTTGCTTCTCCCAGGACGGTGCTATTTACGTTTAATGTTAATGTTATTTGTACTGGACTCATGGGAGCTTGCAAGATCACATTTCATTGTACAATAAAGTTGAATTATTAATTATTATTATACCTGCACCAGGTGTACAGACCACCACCAGCAACGCTCCAGTGCTTTAAGTGCATTATGAAGTTTAACAAACCTTTAAGACCAGTTTCCTGTACAGTCCGGCTGTGTCCCAGACAGAAATGGTTCGGTCGTAAGACCCGGCTACGATCAGAGTTGCTGCAGGATAATAACAGAGTGAAACAGTCAGGACAACTTTCTAAAACTGACTGAGTAACAGGACAGAGCAATATAAAGAAGTGACAAAGTTTCAGCCTGGCTCAGTGGGTAGCACGCTCGCCTGAGTCAGGACGTCATGGGTTCAAGTCCCACTCCAGAGATTTGTACACGTAATCTAGAGGGAGTGCTGCACTGTCGGAGAGACAGTACTGAGGGAGCGCCGCACTGTCGGAGAGACAGTACTGAGGGGAGCGCCGCACTGTCGGAGGGGCAGTACTGAGGGAGCGCCGCACTGTCGGAGGGGGCAGTACTGAGGGAGCGCTGCACTGTCGGAGAGACAGTACTGAGGGAGCGCTGCACTGTCGGAGGGGCAGTACTGAGGGAGCGCTGCACTGTCGGAGGGGCAGTACTGAGGGAGAGCCGCACTGTCGGAGGGGCAGTACTGAGGGAGCGCCGCACTGTCGGAGAGACAGTACTGAGGGAGCGCTGCACTGTCGGAGGGGCAGTACTGAGGGAGAGCCGCACTGTCGGAGGGGCAGTACTGAGGGAGCGCTGCACTGTCGGAGAGACAGTACTGAGGGAGCGCTGCACTGTCGGAGGGGCAGTACTGAGGGAGCGCTGCACTGTCGGAGAGACAGTACTGAGGAGCGCTGCACTGTCGGAGGGGCAGTACTGAGGGAGTGCCGCACTGTCAGAGGGGCGGTACTGAGGGAGCGCTGCACTGTCGGAGAGACAGTACTGAGGGAGCGCTGCACTGTCAGAGGGGCGGTACTGAGGGAGCGCTGCACTGTCGGAGGGGCATTACTGAGGGAGAGCCGCACTGTCGGAGGGGCAGTACTGAGGGAGCGCTGCACTGTCGGAGAGACAGTACTGAGGGAGCGCTGCACTGTCGGAGGGGCAGTACTGAGGGAGCGCTGCACTGTCGGAGAGACAGTACTGAGGGAGCGCCGCACTGTCGGAGGGGCAGTACTGAGGGAGCGCTGCACTGTCGGAGGGGCAGTACTGAGGGAGCGCCGCACTGTCGGAGGGGCAGTACTGAGGGGAGCGCTGCACTGTCGGAGGGGCAGTACTGAGGGAGCGCCGCACTGTCGGAGGGGCAGTACTGAGGGAGCGGCGCACTGTCGGAGGGGCAGTACTGAGGGAGCGCCGCACTGTCGGAGGGGCAGTACTGAGGGAGCGCTGCACTGTCGGAGGGGCAGTACTGAGGGAGCGCCGCACTGTCGGAGGGGCAGTACTGAGGGAGCGCCGCACTGTCGGAGGGGCAGTACTGAGGGAGCGCCGCACTGTCGGAGGGGCAGTACTGAGGGAGCACTGCAAGACCCTGGTTAGAAAGAGAGGAAATCAGCCCGGGTTCCGGCTCCTGATCACTGTCCAGGGAGTGCTATCATAGATACATAGATACATAGAAGATAGGAGCAGGAGTAGGCCATTCGGCCCTTCGTGCCTGCTCCGCCATTCGATGAGATCATGGCTGATCCTTTAATTCAGTATCCCGTCCCCCGCCTTCTCTCCGTAACCCTTAACCCCTTTTGCCCGTAGAAATATATCTAATTCCCTCTTAAATATATTTAATGAGCTGGCGTACACTGCCCTC